>NW_006921838.1:2375428-2380838 GCF_000298275.1 Orycteropus afer afer
CCATTGGTTCTTGATCATATGCCACCTCCTGAAATGGATGAACATCAATCAATTCTTCTTTTATGCACAAGAGTGACTCTGTGTATTCCTTCCACCTTCTTAGGATGTTTCCTACACTGGTCAATATTTTGCCCATAAAATCTTTTGGTGTTGCAACTTGAGACTTGAGTTTTTCTTCAGCTCTTTCACCTTGAGAAATGTCGAGCATACTGTTCCTTTCTGGTTTTCTAACTGCAGATCTTTGCACATTTCTTTATAACTGACTTTGTCTTCTTGAGCTGCTCTTGAAATCATCTGTTCAGCTCTTCTATTTTGTCATTTCTTCCATTTACTTTAAATATTCTCCATCCAAGAGTAAGGTTCAGTGTCTTCTAACTTTCATTTTGGCCTTTTCTTCCTTTCTTGTCTTTTTAATGACCTTTTGTTTTCTTCATGGATGATGTTCTTGATGTCATCCCACAATTTGTCTGGTTTTCGATCATTGGTGTTCAATGTGTGAAATCTATTCTTCAAGGATATAATCAAGGTTATATTTTGGATCTCGTGGACTTGTTTTTAATTTTATTCTGCTTCAACTTGAACTTGCATATGAGCAATTGATGATCTGTTCCACAGTCAGTTCCTAGCTTTATTTTGGCTGAAGATATTTAACTTCTCCATAATGTTTTTCCATAAAAGTAGTCAACCTGATTCCTATATATTCCAATTGGCAAGGTCCATATGTATAACCACCATTTATGTTGTTGATAAAAGGTGTTTGCAATGAATAAGTCATTGGTCTTGCAAAATTCTATCATGCAATCTTCTGCATCGTTTCTATCAACAAGGCCATGTTTTCCAACTACAAGTGATTCTTCTTGGTTTCCAATGTTTCATTTCATTCCAATCACTAATAATTAACGATACATCTTGATTGCATGTTTGGTCAATTTCAGAATGCAGAAGGTGGTAAAAATCTTTAATTTCCTTGTCTTTAGCTTTAGTAGTTGGTGCATAAATTTGAATAATAGTAGTATTAACTGGTCTCACAGCACTGTACTGCAGGCTAGATCTTGAAATATTCTTTGTGACAGTGAATGCTATCGAATTCCTTTTCAATTTGCATTGTTGGCATAGTAGATCTGATTGTTGTATGATTCAAAACTGTCAAAACCAGTCCATTTCAACTCACTAATGCCTGGGATATTGATCTTTTTCCATTCTATTTCATTTTTGACAACTTCTATTTTACTAAATTCATACTTCATACATTCTACACTCTAATTATTAATGAATGTTTTCAGCTGTTTATTTTCTTTCTGAGTGGTGCCCCATCAGCAAATGGAGGTGCCCAAAGCTTTACTCCATCCATGTCAGTA
This sequence comes from Orycteropus afer afer, assembly GCF_000298275.1. Lineage (NCBI taxonomy): Eukaryota > Metazoa > Chordata > Mammalia > Tubulidentata > Orycteropodidae > Orycteropus > Orycteropus afer. Next base: position 2,376,787 of record NW_006921838.1, read on the forward strand.
AAGTTGACTCTACTTTATGGAGACAGTTCTTCCCTTGTTTGTATTTTGAGGCCCTTCCAACCAAAAGAGCTCATCTTCTGGCATTATATCAGACAATATTACACAGCTATTCACAAACTTTTACAGTAATATATCAGAAAGTGTTTCACTGCTATTCATGAGGTTTTCACTGGTCAATTCTTTGAGAAGTGAATGACCCCTTCCTTCTTCTGAGTCTATCTTAGTCTATATGAAAGCTCTGCTAAATCCTGTCTACCATGGGTGACCCTTCTGGTATTTGAAATACTAGTGGCATAGCCTCTAGCCTCACAACAACACGCATGCCACCACACTACATCAAATTGACAGACTAGTGGTGGAATTGGATAATATAAAAGAGAGTAACTGAAGTGCAATAACAAATCCAAGAAAATCTGAATGTGAATATATGTGAATATATGCAGTGTGGGGAGCTCTGGTAGCATAGTGCCTAAGTCACTTTACTGCTAACCAGAAGGCTGGAGGTTCAAACCCACCAGCCACTCCTCAGAAGGAAGGTTGGGCAATATACTTCCATAGTGATATTGCCTTGGAAACTCAAGGAGGGATCGCTTTGAGTCAGGTCTGACTCGATGGCACATAACAACAACATTCATTGTAGAATTATATAAGGAACAAAACCAAATTAATTAAGGTTTGAACCTCCAACCTTCTGGTTAGCAGTCCAATGTCTTAGGCACTACACCACCAGAGCTGCTCTTATGAAGAACAATGGATTGAAATTCAGTGGCCATGTTTTAATATATCATTTAGATTTGTAACCTGGACGACATTGCATAAATTCTCTGTTTTCAAAATTGGTATACATTTGTTTATGATTTCCAGTTGTATAATAGTTATCTAATCACTTATTAAAATTCAGATTTCTTGGGACTATACCTGGATAATTTGTCCACTTGGTGGACAATAGACCCACTTGGTCTTATATGGGAGAATCTCTGGTGGTTCAGTTGTTAAAACACTTGGCTGATAACCAAAAGGTCAGCTGTTCAAACCCACCAGCCACTCTTCAGGAGAAAGACATGGCAGTCTGTTTCTGTAAAGATTTACAGCCTTGAAAACCCTATCAGGCACTTTTACTTTGTTCTATAGGTTTGCTATGAGTCAGAACCAACTGGATAACATTGGCACTTGATTTAGTTAGTTTTATATGTTATCTAGAAATATGCAAAAAATTCTTTGTTTATACATCATCTACAGAGCTTCCCTGAAGCCCATCAAGATCCATGTAGGAGTTGCCCTTCCTACAACATAAGATGATAATAATGCTTATTATTCCTGGTTCTATGCCAATTGTTTTCATCACCAATTCCTCACTTATCCTTAGAGGCCTTTGGTCTAAAATCTTTGATTGATTGAATTGACCATAAACCCACTGTCATAGACTCCTTACCCATTGCACACCAAAAAAAAAAAAAAAAAAACCTTACTGTCATTGAGTTTAATCCAACTCATAGTGATCCCTCCTTGGGTCTCCAATATGGTATCTCTATGGAAGTAGATTGCCCAGTCTTCTTTCTGAGGAGTGGCTGGTGGGTTTGAACCACCAGCCTCTGGTTAGCAGTCAAATGACTTAGCTACTATACCACCAGAGCTCCCCATTGCACACCAGGGCTCCTTAATTGACCATAGACACTATTATAATTTTCTTCACTATTCACTTTATCATACACTTTAATACTAAAAAACTGTAGATAAACAAACTTCTCTGGTTCTTAATGACACTTCTACTTTTATATTCAAATCCTCACCCTATCTTCAGAGGGGTTTGTGAAATTACCTAAACTGAAAGATGTTGGAATGGATAAGAGATGATGAAGAACAGGAAGTAGAGGGTTTTCATGAATGTAAGACTAGAGATTTATTCTCAAATATTAGAAATGGTATAAAATGTTTAATGGGGAAACATATTAGTCAAATTTAACATGTATTTTGCATATCATAGATTGGTGACATTTACTAGGTATGTATCACCTTCTTTCAAATGGTGAAAAGAAAGGAGGTTAAAAAATGAAAAGCAAAACATCAACATGATATTATTAGAACAGTTTTCCTTGTCTTTGGAAACATAACTTTAAGAATCTGTATGCAAACACATTCTGGTGACCTGAAGACCACCTACAATTTGTCATAAGATGTACAAATAAAATAAATGAATGAGGGTCTTCTACTTGAGTTATCATGTATCTTAATGTTCTGTATAATGCAAATATTAATAAGATGCAGATTTTTTCTATATTGATACATGAACCATTCATAGCCTCAACACCAAAATATTAAAAAAATATAAATTGACCCACAGCATACCATATATTAAAATTATACTTCAAGTCCCAAAGACATCTAACCTTGTTAGTGTTTCACTGGGTTTGGCTTTTAGATGAACTCAATACCATATACTCTAAGATATTGATATCCTGTGATTTATCACATGGATTTATATGGTTGGGGTGTTAAAACATCAATTATCCAAACTCTGGAAACATTTCAAATACATACAGTTTAAAGAGAGGATTTTTATCTTTTAAATTCGGTGTGACAAAGAGTTTTCATAATGTTTTGATGCCGAGATGGAGAATAATTTTAAGTTCAAAAAATGAATTCAGGAAATAGTGTAATTAAGCAAAACATATGGGATGATATAATGTTGTTGGCAGTCACCCTAGACATCAATTTTGAAGTTAAGTAAAAGCAAAGAAAGTGAAAGAGCTTTGTTGTAGCAAGAAAAGAGTTTTCAAGAACTTAGAGACTGGCAAGATTTACAGCTCTGAGTAATGGAACTCTATGTACCAAAATCATCCTCTCTTCCCTGTTACTAAATGAAAACCAAAATAAAATCACCGTTGTTTTTCTGTGTCCAAGGACAACTACTGATGAGTTGAAGGTCAGAAGTAGTGAATGGGCAGAAAGGAATATTTCAGACAGAGAAATTTTATTCATGAAGAACAAGAGCCAGGATGAAGGGCAATTGTGTCTGATTGGACCAGGGTTCAAATGACACCTGAAATAGGCAGATTGAGAACATAAATAAGGTCAGGATGGTGAAAGGCATAGCAACCTGAAATGCCAGAAAAATCAAAAAAATTTTAATTGCTAAAATTAAAATACCAGTGTGGGCAAAGTTCTATGAAGGTAAGTACTTTTATAAAATCCTGGAAAGACTTCTGGTGGCACAGTGGTGTAAGTATTTGGTTGCAAATAAAAAAGACCAGATGTGGCAGTCTACTTCTGTAAAGATATACAGTCATGGAAACTCTATGGCATAGTTCTATTCTGAAAGATAGGGTCACTATGAGTCAGAAGCTACTCGAGGGCACTAGGTTTGGTTTTATATAGACCTGATGGAAAAATATATTTTCCAGAAGGCAATTCTGTAACTTGTATCAAGAGATGACTTATGTCAATGACTTTTCTCTTTCATTTTGGAATTTTTAACAATGAAATAAGTAAAGATACATATAGAAATTTAATTATAAACATCATCATCATAAGATGCTTATAAAATAGAAAGCACAGAAATAGCCTGAATTTCCTACTAAGTACATATTTCTTGAGTAATTATGATACATTTCATGCTATTATAGACCAAGAAGTAATTATAATATTGCTGTACAAGTTTATTTTTTACTTGGAAAGATATTTATGATAATCTTGGTGGAGATGAAAAAATGGCTTACAAATATAAAGAGTTTGTTATAATTTTTTCATTAAAAAAGCAAATATTAGGCATATAATGGTATACAGAAGAGTATAAACCAACATAAATCGCTATTTTATTATACCTATGTGTGTGTGTGTGTTAGGTGCCATCGAGTCGTTTCCGACTCACAGCGAAACGAAACACTTCCCGATCCCATGCCAGCCCCACAATCCCTGCTATACTTGAGCCCATCACTGCAGCCACCGTGTCAATCCATCTCATTGAAGGCCTCCCCCTCTTTCGTCAACCCTCCACCCTACCAAGCATGACATCCTTCCCCAGGGAATGGTCCCTTCTTACAACATGACCAAAA
>NW_006921838.1:2382428-2387133 GCF_000298275.1 Orycteropus afer afer
GACGTAATCCATACTGCAGACTGTATTCTTCAACCTTCATCAGTAGGTGCCTTAAGTCATCCTCACTTTCAGCAAGCAAAGTTGTATTGTCTGCGTATCTCAGGTTAGTTGTTTACTTCTATATTATCTATCTCACCAATTGGAATATAAACTCCATGAATACAGAGGCTATTCTTGCCTGAGTCATCACTGTATTCCAGTGCCTAGAATTGTACACACCAAAGCAAAACCAACATACTAAGAGCTCAATAAAAGTTTGTTTTTGTTTTTGTTGTGGAAATGATCAATAGACCATTGTTGAACAATGAATAAACCTAATTATACTATATCCACTAATGAACACTTGTGGCTGGATCTCTGGTGATTCCTGTTTTCTGATTTCTGACTGCTTCTTTTTGCTGATCTGTTTCTTGTATGCTTTGAAGAAAAAGACATTTTGATCAAGCCAAGGACAGGGTGGTGAAGTGAATTACTTAATATGGCTCTTCCAGTCATAGTCTTTGTGACACCTATCAGTTGACTAGTTGGGTCTATGTAAATGTGAGGTGCTTGTGGCCCACCAAGAGGATTGACAAGCTTGCTAATAATGTAAATAAGGTCCGTGGTACCCTTGTGAGGGTGTAATGGTGCAAATAAAGTGTATGGAACCCTAATGCTGTGTTTAGTCAGTTTTGTTATGTTGCTAGGCTTAGAATGACCCATACTAGAGGCAAAGAAGAAGGGGGATCTCACTACTGTCAAGAGAGAAGAGCCAGGAGTGCAGCTCATCCATTGGATATGAGCTCCTTGACCCAGGAGACAGAGAGAGAGTTGTCATACTTTGTTGAGACAGTGAGAGACTATGAGTATCAGTGGCAGAGAAACCAAGCAGCAGACCTGGCAGCAGAGAGCACAGTGGACTTTCCAGCCCACAGAACAAGAAAGCTGAGTGTTTTCAGGCAGGAGACTTGCTGGTAGAATGGAGGCAATGCTAAAAGAGCTTTGTAACAATTGTGCAATCAGGGCAGAGGCTGGTGAGACAAGAGACCAAGGACCAACAAGAGGTTTGTCTAGGGACATGGCTGAAAGAGGCTGTCTTGTTTGAAGAACTATATCCCAAGTGTTACTGATACCGAATTTTAACCTGCTGCTTCCCTAATAAACCCCATAATTGTGAGTATAGTCTGTGAGTTCTGTATGGCCATTGTAATGAATTATTGAACCCAGAAGAGAAGTAGAGAGCGCTGTGAGGGACAGTTAGTGTCAGAATTGGTAAAAAAAAAAAAAAAGCCTGGAGTGTTGAAGCATGTCTGACCTCCATCTTATAGGAATATGTCTTCACCTATTGACCTTGATCCTTCTCCACCTGTGAAGTTAGAGGAGTTCAGATGTCACTCCTACTCCATTTTTGTAAACAGCTACAGCTGATTAAACCAAGCTTAAATACACAGATCAGGACAGATGAAGAGGATTGAGTAGTACCTGGGTACTTAGTTCTAGATGCTACGTTATTAAAATCAAAGTGAATTAATGAACACATAGCATCATAAAAATAAGGATAATTTAAAAAATGCTCCACTAACTAGCCATCCTAATAAATCAGCACCATGTCATCATCATTACTGTTGTCAATGGCTGTGAATATTTTACTGATGCATATAATGTCAATTTCTAATCTGAGGCCCTTTATACATTAGAGATGCTTCTAAAAATATAAAGATAAGCCTACAATAAATATATTGGTGGCAAGAGCTACTTTCCTCATTACAATTATATCCTAACAGCATTCTAAGTAATGAGATTTTTCAATTAGAATTGTACACTAAAACAGACAGAGTGTGTTCAGAGGAATTAATTAGGATGGTGGAGGGATGAACAGGCAACCAGAAGTCTACATTTGAAGTTACAATGATAATATAATATGTTAATATCATATGATAAAGAGTAAATATAACTTTCACAAACTTTCAACCACGTTAACAACAGTTGGAGGAAGTGGGACAATTTTATCTATTACACTATAAGAAAAGACCCAGAAGTGTCATGTCATGTCATCACTTCAAATAAAAGCTGATATATACAAAAGGCTTGCCTTAGCTACCTAAAGCTGCCATTATACAAAACCATAAATGGGAGCTTTGAAGAACAAGAATTTATTGTCTCACAGCTTTGGAGACTAGAAGTGCAAATAAAGCAACAGCTCTAGGAGAGAGTTGCTACTTACTGGTAGCTCCAGGGCTTCCTTGACATCCCTGAGCTTGTAAAAGGTTGTTGTTGTTGTTGTTATTGCCATGGGACGGACTCATAGTGACCCCTCCTTGGGTTTCCGAGGCAGTATCACTACGGATGTGGATTACCCCATCTTCCTTCCGAGGAGTGGCTGGTGGGTTTGAACTGCCAGCCTTCTGATTAGCTGTCAAGTGCCTTAGCCACTATGCTACCAGAGCTCTCTGTAAAAGGATAGCCTCTGTCTTTCTGTATGTATTTCTCTGTCTATTCTAGTCTTTTTTATAAGATACTATTAAGGAAGGATTGGGTTTCAGACACTTCTACTCTAGTATGACCTTATTAACATAACCAAAGAAAATCCCTTTCCAAACAGGGTCATGTTAACAGGTACAGGGACTAGGACTTCAAAAAAAATATTTTTTTTGTTAGGACACAATTCAATCCAAAATAAAGTATTGGACAGTGAAAATATAGCCTGTTGTTGATGAGTATTGTTGAGTCAGTTCTGACTGTTAGTAACACCATGAGACAGACTACAACTGCACCACAGGGTCTTGGCTATCATTGTTGTGGAAGCATACTGCTAGGTTTTTCTCCCACAGATCTGCTGCGTGGGTTCAAACCACTGACCTTTTGGGTTGCAGCCAAGCACTTAACCATTGCACCACTAAAGCTTTTTAATGACAAAACTAAGATTAATGGCCTTCAAGCTTATTCCAAGGAATAATGTGTAGTCATTTGAGCTCTCCCCAGATGCCCATATCAGACTTTCCACCATCTTCACAGATGAAGATGTTCTGCTCCTCAATAGGGTGAGAGGAAGCTCCTTGATCAATTTATTTGTGCCAGGATTCCCTGAGACAAAGTAGAGTACTTGGCACATTGTTCGCCCACACTAATTATCTGTGGCACAGTGCAGCAGTCTTCCCTTTACTGGAAGGCTGCTGCACCATAGACTCTAAAAGCAGTCAGTGTCAGAACGAGGGAAGGGATCTCCCTTCAAGATCCAAAATAAGAGTTCCCCTTCCCACAGGTATTTCATCAAGTTCTCCACATGGTCGTTTGCTTCCACTTTTGTGCTCTCATACTTATTTTAAAAATATAAACCAAATAAGTTGCCAACGAGTCGACTCTGACTCATAGCAACCCATGGATGTGAGAGCAGAACTGTGCTCTACAGGGTTTTCAATAGCTGATTTTTTGGAAGTAGGTCTCCAGGTCTTTCTTCTGTGGTCCTTCGGGGTGGATTTGAACTCTAACTTTTGGTTGGCGGTCAAATACATTAGCTGTTTGGACCATCTGGTGACTTCTTTAAAAATACAGTATATTTAAAGTGTATATTGTTGTTGCTGTTAAATGCCTTCCAATCAATTCCAACTCATGCTGACTACTCCACATGTGCAGAGCAGAACAGCTCTGTAGAGATTTCAAGACTGTGATTTTCTAGAAGCAGAGGCCAAAGTTTGTCTTCCAAGGCACCTCTCAAAAATCAAAATCAAACTCACTGCAATACAGCCAATTTTACTTATAGTGACCAGCATTGGGTTTCAAAGGCTATAAATCTTGCCTGAAGCAGATTGCCTCATCTCTCTTCCATGGAGCAGCTAGTGGGTTTGAATCACAGACCCTTTGGTTGACAGCCAAATGTGTTAAACACCACACCACCAGTGTTTCTGAAACACCTCTGGGTGGGGTCAAAATGCCAACTTTTCAGCTAAAAGCCAAGTACTTAACTGTTGGAGTCAACCAGTTAATCCAAAGTATTACAATAAATGTATACATATGTGTAGCTATACATATATATGCATACATATATACTTACATGCACCTAGATACTTAATTATTAGATTTTACTCTAACTTATCTGACCATGCCATTTCACAGGTCAAAGTCCTTCAGTATTTCCTCATTATTCCATGGATAAAAGCCAATTTCATTAATACCTGGGATTTACCCTCTGCCTGGCTTACGAGCTCCATTGTTTGTCGTTGGTCTGCTAGCCCAACAGTGATTAACCTCCAGAAATTCTCAACTTTGTATCTTGTTAAACTATTCCATACTTTCCTGCTGTCATGTTTTTACACATGTTGCTTTAAACGCATATAATATTCACTGCTTTCTCCTTGCCTCTGGCTAACTCCTACTTATATTTCAAGTCTTTCTTTGGATATTGTTTCCTGTAAAATATTAACTATTTCAAAATCTGGATTAGGAAATCTGATAGCATCCTCTCCTTCTCCTTTTATAACAATAATCACACAAGAGTGGTTTGGGATTAATTGTCTCTCTCCCTTACCAAACTATAAATTCTATGAGTATAAATGCCATGTCTATCCTATCTTGTTTAATTTTATAGCCTTGCTACTTAGCATAGAGTGTCTGTACATAGCAAGTGCTTGATAAATATTTGTTAAATGAATGGCTTATTATTAGCTGTCTGCAAGTCTGTCTTCCTCATGAATTAGCCAGCTTCTAGAAGCTCAGAGTCTGTGTTTTC
>NW_006921838.1:2390058-2392146 GCF_000298275.1 Orycteropus afer afer
GCATCAGAATTGGAGGAAGACTCACTAAGAAACTGCAATACAAAGATGACACAATCTTGCTTGTTGAAAGTGAGGAAGACTTGAGGCACTTACAGATAAAGATCAGAGATTACAGTCTTCAGTATGGATTAAACCTCAACATAAAGAAAATAAAAATTTTCACAACTACATTAACAAGCAACATCAAGATAAATGGAGAAAATATTGAAGTTATCAGAGATTTCATTTCACTTGGATCTATAATCAACATCCACTGAAGCAGCAGTTAAGAAATCAGACATCATATTGCACTGGACAAATCTACTGCAAAAGTCCCCTTTAAAGTATTGAAGAAAAAAAGATGTCACTTTCAAGACTAAGGTACATCTAATCCAAGCTATGGTATTTTTGATCACCTTATATGCTTGTGAAAGCTGGACAATGAATAAGGAAGACCAAAGAAGAATTGATACCTTTGAACTGTGGTATTGGTGAAGAATACTGAAAATACCATGGGCTGTTAGAATAATGAACAAATCTATCCTGGAAGATGTGCATCTGGAATGCACTTAGAAGTGAGAATGGTCAGAGTTCATCACACCTACTTTGGTCATATTGTTAGTAGGGACCATTCCTAGAGAAGGATATAGTTGAATGCCTTAGGTTATATGCCATCAGAGCTCCTTGGTAAAGTATAGCATAAGCCAAATAGGGGAAGACCCTCAATGAGATGGAGTGACACAATGGCTGAGACAATGGGCTCAAGTACAGCAAGATTTGTGAAGATGGTACATGACTGGGCAGTGTTTTGTTCTATTGTACGTAGGGTCTCTATGAGTCAACACCATCTAACAACAACAATTTTCTCTTCTATAAAATGAGTGACTTGAATAAGATAATTTTCTTTGTTTCTTTTATCTCTAAAGCTATATATTATGATTCTACATAGTTCCTTAACCTGTAGTACACAGTATATACAGAATGGTTATGGTGGCAAAAAGAGACAGTGGCTGATAATCACTATGAAGGAATTAAAATGCTAACTTTAGACAAACTAAGTTAGATAGTCAAAGATTTCTAGTAAAAGTTACTTAACAGACTCCAAGTTACAGCTTGAAAACCAAACCAAAAAAAAAAAAACACAAAAAACCTCAGTGATGATATAGGACAAAGTAGAACTGCTCCATAGGGTTTATCTTCATACAAACAGATTGCCTCTTCTTTCTGCCACAGAGGCTCTGATAGGTTCCGACTATCAACCTTTCAGTTAGCAGTTGAGTGCTTAACCACTGCACCATCAGGACTTTCCCTTTAACTTGAAAAAACAATAAAGAAAACACATTTCTAACTTGTCATTTATCTAGGTTTGTTTGTTTGTTTAATTGTAAGTAATTCAGAATAAGATCATTTATGTTCTTAATAATTCTGGCACAGTAATTTCTATAAGTGGATAAACATTAACATAAGGACAATACAGTGTATCACAATTGAACAATTAATGCCAAATTGTAGAATCACAGATCAATGGGACAGAAAAAACAAACAGAGTAAAAGCTTTAGCTACTCTAGTTGCTGTTACTCTCACCCTCTTATTGCTGAAAGAAACCAGACCTCTGGCAGTCCAAGTTCCAGAGACAGTGTTTTGTTTATCCTACTTGAAAGAAAATATCAATCAATCAATATGATAAATCTTAAAAATAAAATGGACATTGGACACGGTCAAGATCAATCTTGATAGATACTGAAAATGAAATCTGGGGAGGTAAAATAATGCTCAAAATTATAAAGAACTGGTTTTCAGAAAGAAACTTCACATTCCCTGTCTCTGAAATTCAAGTCCAGTGTACTTTTTCTAATACATTGTATGCATAGTTTCCTATGTCCATATGACAGATTCTTCTATCTATTTCCTTGGGTGGTCCCATCTCACATTGACTGGGTGTGGCCATATGTTTTTATTGCTCAGTGGGACCAAAGCATATATGACACAAGTTGTTGTTGTTGTTGTTGTTATGTACCATCGAGTCAGACCCGACTCATAGCGACCCCTCCTTGGGTTTCTGAGCCAGTATCCCTATGGAAGTAGATTGCCCCATCTTCCTTCCGAGG
>NW_006921838.1:2392246-2393170 GCF_000298275.1 Orycteropus afer afer
ATCACAAATCGGTAGCTCGTCAAATCTAAAACAAGACGGACAGCCCATTTCTTCTAACTGGGGAATATTCCATGTGGGTATTATAGCCCAATGCTTTTTTTTTTTTTTTCCTGCAGGAAGGGGGAAAATAATGAAATAAAAAGGGTATGGAATATCCTTCAGTATAATTAGATGCCATGTATAAATTAATAATCTGATACATCATAAGGAATAACAGTCAAAGTTGTGTGTGTGTGTGTGTGTGTGTTCTGTTAGGTGTGGTATTAGCATCAGTCTGTATATGTTGTTGTTGTTAGTTGCCATCAAATCAGCTCTGACCCAGGGTTACCTTATACTTAAGAGAAAAGTTTGTTGCCCAGTCTTGTCTATAATACATAGCAAATATCATGTTTCTTCTGAAATCAGTAGCTATACCTTGTGGACTTGAGACAAAGAGGAGGGGGGGCAAAGAAACCATGCACAAATGGACAGAGAGATTGAAGGAGAGAGAAACACAGCTAACTAAATAATAATTGTGGAAGTTTCAGTGCCTATAGGATTTACAATCGTTTGCTGAAACTTAGATAACCCTTTGAGAAAAAGAGAACACTGACCAGGAATGAGAGTCAAAGACTTATCAAGCAGTGTTGGAGTCTTACTTTTCAGGATCCCAAAGGGAAGCTGGATTTCACCAGGTCTTTACACCATGACCTTGTTTCTCCATTTGCCAATGGAAACACAAGTTGTCACAACATAGCCTCTGATTGCTTGAAATGTATTTATTCTAGACGTTTCGGTAACAAGCTCATAGTTTTGTGGAGTGTATATACGTATTTGTTGTTTTCAGAATGATTTATTTGAATGTCATGACAGTGCTGTGATGTTGACCAGGCAAATATTCTTTATTCCCATTTTAGAGTAGAGGGAACTGAGATCTATGACTAC
>NW_006921838.1:2393270-2394399 GCF_000298275.1 Orycteropus afer afer
GGGTTTGAACCACCAGCCTTCTGGTTAGCAGTTAAGTGCCTTAGCCACTTAAGTGCCAGAGCTCCCATGACACAAGTAGAGACCTTAAAAGTGTTTGTGCATTAGAGCAATCTTACTGTTGTTGTTTTGAGGACCTGCTGTAACTATATGAACAAGCTGGGGTTAACAAGCTGGCTAACAGAGTCGCAGCTGAGGTACCCTTGTCACACCAGTTCACAAGTAGTCACCCCTAAAAGCCTAGCTGGTCTGCATATTGCCTGACATGCATGAGTGAGTCTTGATGAGATAAGCAAATAAAATTCAGCTGGGTCTTGTCCAAACTGTTGACCTACAGAATCATGAGCTAAATACATGGTTGTTTTAAGCCACTAAATTTTATGGTGGTCTCTACAATAGTGTAAAACCCAGTGATATAATCAATGAGTGGTGCCATCCATCCAGTTACCAAGTTAGACATTTTGACTCCTCCCTCTCCTTCTCCACCACCCTCCATATTATACTGTGCTCCAGGTTCCCTACTTTGACCTCATATATGACTCATTCTGTCTCATAAATGAACTGTTCTGTTTTTCATAAAGCCTCTGCTTGTATCCTAGCCCAAGCTACCATTATCTCTGGCTTCAGTTTCTACACTAGGCTTCCATCTGGCAGCCCTGTCTCCGTCCCTGCTATCCTCCAATATATCTTCCACTTTCTAGTCAAGTGTGTGTTCTATAATTCATATTCAACAAAAATATTCCCTTGTTTCTAATTTTCAGGGCTTTCCATTATCCTTAAAATACAATTTGGACAATATAACATGGTGAGACAGATTGTATCTATTTTTCCTTTGAGTAATAGAATCTGCCCTTTCAAAATTTAAGTTAGGAAGCATTTTGCCTTTCAACTAAAGATGACCTTTCCCAAGGTGGTCATATGACTATGGGCTCACCAAGAGAAGGTACAACTTTATGTACCATAGTTTGGTTATCCATTCCTCAGTTGATGGACACCTAGGTTGTTTCCATCTTTTGGCTATTGTATAGTCGATTTATGCCATATATTAGGGCCCTTAAATTTTCCCTAGATTTTCCTTGAGGAACTGTATAGTTTTAGGTTTCACATTTAAGTCTTTGATCCATCTGGAGTT
>NW_006921838.1:2394844-2398678 GCF_000298275.1 Orycteropus afer afer
TATATAATTCTTGGTTGAAAATTTTTCTCTTTCAGGGATTTATATATACCATCCCATTGCCTTCTCGCTTGCATGGTTTCTGCTGAGAAATCAGAGCTTATTCTTACTGACTGTCCCTTGTAGGTAACTTTTTGTTTTTCCCATGCTGCTTTCAGGATTCTGTCTTTGTCTTTGGTTTTGATGAGTTTGATGATAATGTGTCTTGGTGATTTTCTTTTGGGGTCTTTGTTCCACTTTTTTCAAGTCTCCTCTTTCCCCTAAGAAGCTAGAGTCAACTTTTGTTCCTGTTCTAGAAGAATCCACCCAAATCTTCTACCAAGCTTTTCCCCTTTGATTATTGCTTTGACATCTTCTTCCTCTTTCTTTACCTGAATAAATGATACTCAGTTTTTAGGACTAAGCTTAAAATAAAACTTCCTTCATAAAGCCTTCTCTTTTATCTCCCAAGTTTGAGCTTTTTTAAAAATAATAATAATAATAATAATTTTATTCTCCCCTGTGTTGCTATCATATTCTATTTCATTATAACACAGCATGAATCACATTATTTCATATTCCATTGTCTGTCTCTTTGACTAAATGATAAATTCATTGAATACAAAAATAGTCTCTGTGCCCAACAAAGATAAACACTTTTACATATACAATACCACAGTATCAGTAGCAACAAACATTAATCTACAGGTAGATATGTAGATAGTCAGGCTGAATGACCAGGTATATCTAGGCAAAAAAGGAATGTACACATGACCCTATATAAGGCTTGTAGACAATATTTCTATGTATGTATTTGTATGTGCTGTAAGAAAGCCCATATAATTAGAAGTAACAGGGGGCAAAGTTATAACTTCTTAGCCACAATCACCCTGATGAAGTGAGTTACTAGACCTGTGGGCTCAGGATCATGGTCACAGGAAACATCAAGCTCAATTGACATATCACTACACAAAAACTTTGTTCTATATTCTACTTTGGTGAGTAGGGACTGGGGTCTTCAAAGGTTGAAAGCAGCCATCTAATATACAACAATGGGTCTCTCCTCATCTAGAGTAAAGAATGAAGAAAACCAAAGACACATGGAACAGTAAGTCCAAGGGACTAGATGACCATGCAAATGTCAGCCTATGTGATCATGACACAAGTAGAACTAGATGGTGTCCAGCTACCACTGTCAACCACTCAGAAAGGAATCAGTGCAGGAGGTGCTGGATAGAGTAGGTAAGAAATGTAGAACAAAACTCAAAATCATAAAAAGAAAAAAAAAAGATGAGCCTTACTGATCTGATAGAGCCTAGTGAAACCTCTGAAACTATGGGCTATAGTTATGTTTGAGGCCTGTAATTGAACTCACTCCCATGGTTTCCAGCTAGACATAGTCAGGCATATAGGGTGAATATTTACATCAGGTAGATACATTTCTTAGAACACTCAATCATGGGACACCAGAAGGGCAGTGTTTGCACAGGGACATAGCTCAGGGGACAGGAGTGCATGGGAGGGAAGGACACAGGGAAGAGGTAACTAAGGGAGGAAGTGGAAGAGAGCTGTTCCATTGTAGGGATTGCAGTCAGTGTCATGAAACAAAATGCATATGAACTGCTGTATGGAAAATGAATTTGCTCTGTAAAGTTTCATCAAAATCACATTAAAAATTTGTTAAAAAATAGTATGTGTGTCAGTAAACTAAAGAACATGGTTTGTTGACTCCTATCTAAGAGAAGACAAAAGATATTAGGAGAAATAAGATCTCCATTCAGTTTACTTCCTTGAGTGTTGAGATATAAATTTAAAAAGCCCAGTTGGAGACTTTTACATCTTATTGATGCACCTGAAAATCACAGCAAGATTCACTATGGGGATATCTCAAGGGTATGTGCCATAGGTGGACTCATTGGTCCAGTGACAACAATAAAGTGTAATGATGCCTTTAAACATTTTTTTTTTTTTTTTTGTCTATGTCATTCATTACTATAGCCCTGAATGATAATGCAGTGCCTGAAATGTACTGGGCATTTAAATATGGCAATTGAATAAATTAAGGCAAAAAGTATAGAAAAAAAAGACTAGAAGAATATATATTTTAAAAAATGAATAATAACTATTCCCGATAAATGGGAATATAAGTAGTTTTTGTTCGTTTGTTTGTTTACATTGTTGGCTTCAATATTTTCTAAAATTCTAAAATAAATGTATATATATTTATTTTATAGTCACAAAATACCACACAACAAAATGGTTTTCAAAAAACTTCTGTATTGAATACAAAAGCGTACTTCTAATCTTGATTTATATACCACCAGATTATAAATATTACCTGGAAAATATATACCTCTTCCTATTAGTTAGGACACTTATTATATGCTGAGCTGGAAACAAGGAGCTATGAAATACTGTAGTGGACCAATTTTAAAGTTCTTTCCCCAGATAAGGAAAATCAATATGAGCTGCTCCTCCCTCCCTGAGACAAATTTGTGTGTAATAAGCGATACACTGAGGATGATAGATGTGAGCTACATATATTCCCTTGGTGCTTGCTTGCAAAGATTTATTTTCCCTGCCTTCCACCTAAGTCTTCATAAAAGCTTTAGGGATTAGGCTTGTTTTGCAACTGAGATTTTACTCTCTTGAGAAGCTGTGAGAAATCCTATGGTCTAGACTCAAAGGACATTTGCATTGCATTGGATTTTAGGATCTAAAAAGTAAAAACTGCCACATTCCTCCTGGCCTCTACAACAAAGCTGTAAATGTGCAGGTCATGAGGATGTGAAAAAGCAGAGTGTCTGTTAGAAATATTTGCTCTGCAAACACAGGGTCAAATTGTTACTCAGACAAGATTTCTCTGTCAGCAGTTGGAAAACACTATTTTGCTCCTGTTTGTCCTTGGAAATAGTTAGGTTGATTTGATTGATTTAGGGTGGTGTACTTTCAGTTATGGATTTTTCATTTCTAAACTCATTCTTCAGGAAGGTAATGTTTCAGGGCAGGGGATCAAAGGAAGTGTCCCTGAAAATCATCAGTTTAATGAGGACTGGTCTTTCATTCTGATGAGTTTTCCTCATCTTCTCCTGGAATGAGGACAAATGTCATAGATATATTACGCATAGAGAAAAGGTTGGGCTAAAGCAAGGAGAGAAATTAATTTAATCTCCTGCTGTAGCTTCAACTACCTACATCATTCAAACCAACAACAGCAACACAAAATTAATAGCTTGCCATACTTTTATACTTAACCTTGAAATATGGTTGGGCAATTTAAACCAATTCAACACACAAATTCAATCAGTATAAAGAATCCATTAGCGATTGAATACAATTTATTAACCAAAGGAATGTAAACTCAATGTAATTGCATCATCCATGCTATTGATATAACCCAGCTGAAGAGCGTTCAAGCAATTGGCATAGAGGATGGACACTTTGCAGAGTTACTTATTAAAAGTATACTTAAAAATATTAATTATCAACTTATGTCCAATCACTGGTATGTACTTAGATATATTGCATATAATTCACTATTAGGACATTGATAGTTAACAAGGAAGTATTACAACCTACCTCTCATATTCCCACTTTCTTATATTAAAAACTTTTAACACCAAAATAGAAATGTCACCAATCAGATTAGAGATTCCTCTTGAAGTTTTTCAGTTGATTGGCTCTTTTTGATAAAAAAAAAATTGACTAAATTGAGTTAATATGTAACAACAACAACAATAAAAACATGAGTTTTGGGTTTGGAAGGAAATTATTATACATTTTATTAAAATTCACATCTAATATTTAATTTCCCTCTACAAGATCCTTTTACAGAAATATTCTTTTATTTGCACACCT
>NW_006921838.1:2398958-2399476 GCF_000298275.1 Orycteropus afer afer
AAAAAACGCCACATCTTTTTCTCCCTGTTTTGGTTACTCTGTGCAGCTCTAACAGAAATACCACACATGGAATGGCTTTAACAAATAGGAGTTTATTCTCTTACAGTTTTGGAGGCTAGAAGTCTGAGCTCAAAGTGCCAGGCTCTAGGGGTCAAATTTGGGTCAAATTCCCTCAACCTTGGGCTTCAGCTCTGCCTCTTGTTCCTGGCCTACTGAAGCTGGAGGCATCTCTTCACTCAGCTGCTGGCTGCTGCGGCTGACAAACCCAAGGTCCACAAGTAAAAAGGCACAGTCCCAATATTACCAAACCACACGGCAGACCATTGATTTAAGTCCATTAAGAATGGCAAGCTGCTGAATAAAGACTCAGCTACATGCAGGGTCCAAGCATGCCAAAAGCTGGAGACCTTCCTCAAAGCTGCTGCTTATAGACTGGAAGCAGCCCACATCCCTAAATCAGCCACTCAGCTGCTCCAGTAGATTCCACCATGGAATTGATTACCAGTCTCATCATGGGG
>NW_006921838.1:2402941-2422444 GCF_000298275.1 Orycteropus afer afer
AATGACAAAATAAATGAAAAAATAGAAATGATACAAAATCTACACACAGAAATCCAGAAGATTAATACTAAATTTTCAGAAATAGATAACACATTGAATGGGCAAAGAAGCAGAATTGAATCAATGGAAGATAGAATTAAGGAAATTGAAGGCAAATATCTGAACATTTCTTTGGAAAGGGATAAATCAGAAAAAAAGATCAAAACAAAATGAAGAAAGCCTAAGGTTCATGTGAGATACCATGAAAAGGAATAACCTACGTGTATTCACAATTCCAGAACAGGAAGAGACAAATAAAACCACACAGAAAATTGTTGAAGATTTGTTGGAAGAGAATTTTCCTGGTTTGATGAAATATGAAAATATATCCATGCAGGAAGTCCAATGAACCCCAAACAGGATAGACCACAAAAGAAAATCACCCAGCATATCATCATCAAACTTACAAAACCAAAGAAAAAGAAATAATCATGAGAGCAGCACAGGAAAAATGAAAAGTTACCTACAAGGTGCAACCCAATAAGACTAAGCTTGGATTTATTGACAGGAACTTTGCAGAGAAGAAGACAATGGGATGGTATATATAAAACACTGGAATAGAAATTTTTCCAACCAAGAATTACATAACCAGCAAAATTGTCCCTCAAATACGATGGTGAAATTAAGACATTTCCAGATAAACAGAAATTAAAGGAATTTGTTAAAAACAGACCAACCTTACAAGAGATGCTAAAGGGAGCCCTTTGAACAGAGAAGCAACAACAGCCAACAACAACTGACCATTAACACACATGATGATATAACCCAGAAACCAACCCAGCTATGGAAATATCCAAAGTAAATAAGCCTTTAGGATTGTATGCAGGGAACCAGAGACATCAATTGACAAATGAGGACAACTACAAACCAAAAAATGTGTCATTACAGAACATCTAGATGGTAGGGAGGGAAGTCAAGACAACTACAAGATAGAATGGTTCTAAACTTGGGAAGAGAACTATAAATCACAGAGTAACCTCAAAGAAAGATGATAAACCTTCACATCAAAAAAGAGGACCAACATAAATATTCAGCAAATACTAAAACAATAGCAATGAAGGAAGTGATAACATGAATCATAAACAAAACAAGCTCAGCATAGAAATTATATGGAACAAAGAAATTGACAATGAAAAAGCACATAACAAAAATGACAGCAACAAATTCATATTTGCTGATAATTACATATCTGGTGAAGGACTTATCTCTAAGATTTATGGAAAACTCCAACACTTCAATGCCAAAGGAATTAACAATCCAGTTGAAAAATGGGCAGAAGGCATGAATAGACACTTCACCAAGGAGGATATTCAGGTGGTCAGCTAATACATGAAGAGATGCTCACAGTCATTGGACATCAGAGAGATGTAAAACAAAACAATGAGATACCATCTCACCCCAGCTCTGATAGCAAGGTTCAACGAGACAGATAGTAACAAATTCTGGGGTGATGTGGAGAGATTGGGACTCTCATACACTGCTGGTGGGATTATGAAGTGATACAACCACTGTAGAAAGCAATATGGTGATTCCTTAGAAAGCTGGAATTGGAGATACCATTTGACCCAGCAATCCCAGTACTCGGTATATATCCTAGAGAGGTGAGAGCCAAGACAGGAACATATATGTGCACACTCATTTCATCGCAGCACTATTGACAATAGCAAAAAGATGGAAACAACCTACATGCCCATCAGCAGAAGAGTGGATGACCAAACTATGGTACATACACATAATGGAATGCTATGCAGCACTAAAAAATAATGTAGAGTCTGCAAAACACCGCATAGTATGGATGACCTTGGAGGACATTATGCTAAGTGAAATAAGCCTATTACAGAAGGATAAATATAGTATTAGTTCGTTGTTGTGGAGGGTCAAGGAAAGGTTTATATATGGAGGGAAACTTTCTTTGTTGGTTGTCAGGGGTAGGAAGAGAGAGGAGGGAACACTGCTAAAAAAAAACTGCATTGACTCATGTCACTTTAGTTTTGTGTATTTCACTGTACATAAATTATATTTCAATAAAATGCATTTTAAAAAAATAAAATTGAAAACTAAAAAAAAATAAAAGAAAGAAATTAGACAACATATTGCAGAAGCCATGGTGTTTTCACATCATATGCATGTGAAAGCTGGATAATGAATAAGGAAGACCTAAGAAAAGTTGATACTTTTGTGTTATGGTGTTGGCAAAGACTACTGAAAGTACCACGGAATGCCAGAAGAACAAACAAATGTGTCCTGGAAGAAGTGCAGCTGGAATGTTTCTTGAAAGCGAGAATGGCCAGACTTTGTCTCACCTGCTTTGGTCATGTTGTCAGAAGGAACCATTTCCTGGAGAAGGATATTGTACTTGGTAAAGTTGAGGGTCAACTAAAAAGGGGAAGGCCCTGGATGAGATGGATTGACACAGTGGCTGCAACAATGGGCTCAGGTATAGCAAGAATGGTGCGGCTGGCTCAGGACCATGTCATGTTTCGTTCTGTTTTATACAGGGTCACTATGAGTTGGAGCTGACTCCACAGCACCTAACAGCAACTCAGTTAGGAGTAACACATTTCAAGTGCTTAATAACCATGTGTGGCTAGCAGCTACTATATTGAACTGCACAGTTCTAGAAGATACATCTTCTCATGTCCCATACACAAAAAAACTGGTTTTCACTTTATTGAGTTCTTTTCTGTCGTATTTGTTTTTTTACTTCCCCCTTCTCTGCTGGGTGAAAGTGTGTTGAAAGTGATTTGCTGGGTTTGAGTGCCTTGTTTCTCAGGATGTAGGAGGTAGATACTTCTACTTCTGTGGTTGTGGGTCATGTACTGGTGGCAAACTCTAGGTGGGGTACATAATTGTATTGGTGGGTTATATAATTTACAGATGTGTAAGAATTAGAGAGTGGATCACAAATTCAAGGAGCCAGATGATATTTGGGGCCACTGCAGTCAAAACTGGGTGGAGAGAGAAGGAGAAATTCAGGTAGTTCTAAAACAAAAAAAAAAACACGGATCAAAAACAAACAAACAACCACCTGTGTTATAGAGTTAGGGACTAGTTGGGCTCAGTAATTGGCTCTCTGTTCACCAAACTTTCCTCTCATTGTTCCCATATATCTGATAAAACATCTTAAAGTTAACTCCTCAGTCTATTGTAGTGTTTATTGTTTGTTACCAGTTATGGCCACTTTCTTTGTTTTTTTTTTTTTTTTCCCCAATTGTCATTTGGGTGATAGCTTACAGAGCAAATTGGTTTTCCATTCAACCATTCATACACATTTTGTTTTGTGGCATTGATTGCAATCCTGAAAATGTAACAGCACCCTTCCCACTTCCTTCCTGTATTTAACATTTCCCTTCATCTGTCTTTTCCTTTCTGTCTTCTTAGCTTTATCCCTGGGCAAATACTGCATTTTATAGCCACTTTTGAGTATGAACTTGTCTATTTCTACCCCATTTAAAGCTCTAAATTCTGACCTGATCCAGTAAGCTAGGTATCACCTTTCCCTTGAGGAGTAAGAAGAAATAATCATTTCTTTTGCTCCAGAGATAATCTTCCTGTTAATGTAGTCTCAATCTAATTAGTTTTCTTGGAAGCTACATCTCACCATTGCATTCTTATTATACCCGTGGGAAAATATCACCTCTGTGTCTTTTTTTAAAGTGTTGCAATTAAAGTCACATAAGCCATCTTACACCTAACTAGGGCTTCTCCTTTCCTTTTTTACTTCTGTGCTGTGATTCAGATGCTATGCTCACATGGAACACTGGTGATTGACAAACAGCTCCAAGCTCTCCATGACAATCAAACAATGTCAGTCTTCCCCACAGGAGAAAGAGAGAAATTGAAAAGGGGAGAAATTGATTGATAATATTTACTAAGGTTACATTTGGCAACCCATCTGTCTGTTTCTTATACTGTAGTGATGTGGAAGCTATGCCATGGGTTTTTCTAACAGCAGTAGGGGTCACCCATGGTAGACAAGCTTCAGCAGAGCTTCTAGACTTAGTAGACTAAGAAGAAAGGCCAGGTGATCCACTTATGAAAATTAGCCATTGAAAACTCTGTGATCATAACATAATATCATAATATTGCTCAGTAGAGTGCTGGATGGTGAGCCCGCTAGGATGGAATACACTCAAATCCACAGTGACCACAACAGTGGGCAGAAGCACACTAATGGTTGTGAAGACAGTGTAATGTTCCGTTCTGTTGTATGTGCATGTACAACAGCATAAGTCAGAGCCAACTCAGTGGCAACTTACAAAGAGTTGTATTATATTTTTCTCATTTTTTATTGTTGCTAAGCATTTTTAACATTAACAAAAAGCAAGAAGTGTTACTGGAAAAACTAAATAAAAAGCCACTCATGCTTTCTAATTTGAAACACATTTATTTCTTGTAGAACTATATTCTCAGAACTATGATTTTTATACTATTTGTGATTTGCACTATTTAATTTTATAGTAATGTTTTAGTTTCTTAAAATATTTCCAAGGTTTTAACATAAAATTCAACACATCAAAAATGTATGTCATCAAAAACATTCCTTTTGGTGGTTTTACAGACACAGCTCCATGCTCTCCATGACAATCAAACAATGCCAGTCTCCCCAACAGGAGAAAGAGAGAAATTGAAAAGGGGAGAAATTGATTCATAATATTGACTAAGGTTACATTTGGCAATATTCCATGTACTCCAGTACCTGAGCATATTGAACAGCCGCTGCTCTAGGGTTTATTTCTCTCTTTTTCTCTCTTTCCCCTCAACATTACCCTACTCTTTCTTTCCTTACTATTTCCCTGTCAAGCCCCAAGGTGCTGAGTGGATAAAGTAGAATTTAGATTCTTTATATATAATCAGTATACAAACAGATCCTATTTTTCACACCATAAAATAAAGCAAAAATTTACTGTTTATAGTTTCAATGATAGAACAATTTATGATTAATGTATTTATAGTTATAAAACAACAGTCGATTACTTCCCAGTACATACTAGCTATTGCCATGATGATTTATTCACTCTGATGCACAGAGTACTAGGGATTTCAGTGAATATAAAAATTGGCAATAATAATATATAGAAACAATTGTAGCCAATCAATATTTTTGAGGGGTGATGATGTGTGATGACAGGTGTGTAAATATGTCATACTGTCATAGCTTGTGTGTCGCTGATGATGCTGGAAGGTATGCCACCATATTTCAAATAACAGCAGGGTTAATCATGGTGGACAGATTTCAGTGGATCGCTCAGACTAAGACAGACTAGGAAGAAAGACTTATATTGCTGAAAATCAGCCAAGGAAAATCCTGTGGGCCACAGCAGAATTCCGTCTGATAGAGTGGTAGAAAATGACCCCCTGCATTGGAAGGTATGGTCCTTGAGTGGTGCAAAGAGTCTGCTGTCTACCGCCAAAGGTTGGCAGTTAAACCTACCCAATGGTGTCGCAGAAAAAAGGTCTGGCAATCTTCTTCAGTAAAGATTACCAGCAAGAGAATTCTAGAGAGTTGTTCTACTCTGAAGCACACAGGTTTGTCATCAGTCAGAATTGACTGAAAGGCAATGAGTGTGGTTTGATTTTAGGTTAGTAGGCACCCAGGGCAACAACAATGGATTCAAGTGTGCCAGTGATTGTGAAGATGGCTTGGGGCTGGGGATCCTTCCCTTCGTTTGGGCATATAGTCTCCATGAGTCAGAGCTGACGCAATGGCTATTAACAAGTATATGCCATGTAATATGCTATGTGTTTTATTTGTAACATCTTATTTAGTCCTCTCAATAAACCTGTGAGGTTAGCCTGTACACTTATAAAGCACATTTTTATGCAAATTCTAGTTTTCCTATTAATTCCTTTACAAAACAAATTTTACATCTGCTGTTTATTTTTCAAAATAAGTAATTTTGTCTTAAAAAAAATCTCTGCCAAACCATAATACAATGGTACATGATAACACATAATACAGTGGTACATGATAAGCTTTCTTGGAAATAGTGCTTTTTATCAATGGGTTAGGAATCACAGAAGGATGACAGAAAGAATAGTGTACTTTATAAATAATCAATCAGTTATATTATTGATCACAAAATTACCATTTTACTTCTTGAACTTGCATCTCTCCTGGTTTTCCATGTTCTGTTAAATGGGGCCACCATCTTCCCAGTTACTTGGACAGAATATCTCACTGTGGTCTTTCACACTTAATGTCTTTTCTTCTTCGTACATACAACAATTTATCTACTCTTTTAATTCTTCTGAATAACGAATTCACTTCCTCTTTTTCAGTTTCATCTCCATCACCATAATATAGGCATTCACTTTGTCTTTCCTGTTGCAATTGCCTCCAAACCAGAGTGTTTGACTCAAGCATCTCTCCTCTGCTTCATCTTAGATATTCTGCCAAGTTACTTTTTTCCAAAAAATAGTTTTTCATAGTAACTTAGAGGATTTTTCTTGTATTCATCAGGCTGCAGGGTTAAATTCTGACTCGATCACTTCCTCTACATGTGACTCTAAGCCAATCTCTAAAACAGAGGCCTCTGTTTCCTTTCTCTGACGTGAACATGATAGTACTGCTTGTGTCACTGAATGGTTATGAAGACCATTTAAATTTATAATCGTGCCTAGCACAGAAATGATTAGCCATTATTATCATGTTAAGGGGAAGAGAGCTTCAGCCTTTCTACACTTCTAGACATGGCATTCGAGGCCCTCTTCATCAGGTTCCAATTCATTCATGTTGTTGTTCTTGTTGTTACGCGCCGTGGAGTTGGACCCAACTCATAGCGACCCCTCCTTGTGTTGCCGAGGCAGCATCACTATGGAAGTAGATTGCTCAGTCTTCCTTCTGAGGAGTGGTTGATGGGTTTGAACCGCCAGCCTTCTGGTTAGGAGTCAAGTGCTTTAGGCACTATGCTACCAGAGCTCAATCTCATTTTCTCATTATTTCAACTCAATTCAATTCAACATCTATTTAGCCAGAATTCATTTAAGGGATAAAGCAAAAATCAAACCAAAACCTACTGCCATTGAGTCAATTCTGACTCATAGTGACCCCCATTGGGTTTCCAAAGCTGGTAATCTTTATGGAGGTAGATTGCCTCATCTTCCTCCCAAAGAGCTGCTTGTGGATTTGAATCACTGACCTTTTGCTTAGTGGCCAAATGCTTTACACGCTGTGCCACCAGAGCTCCTTTAAGTGACAGGCAAGATTAAAAGAAAAAGAGAGAGTTATTTCCTTGAAGTAACTGAAAATCTAGTAAGACTAAATGATTATAATTAAATCACCATGATTTGTCACTCATATAGGGTCACTAAGGAGCTCTGGTAGCATAGTGGCTAAGGCACTTGACTGCTAACCAGAAGGCTGGTGGTTCAAATCCACCAGCCACTCCTTGGAAGGAAGATGGGGCAATCTACTTCCGTAGTGATACCGCCTCGGAAACCCAAGGAGGGGTTGCTATAAGTCGGGTCCGACTCGATGGCACATAACAACAACAACAACAACGAGTCAAAATAGACTCCATGGCAAAAAGTGTGTGTTTGTCTGTGTACAGTATGTCCTATGTCAAACTACTGGTATAAACTTTATGCTAGGGTACGTAGGAGGAGCTCTGGTAGCATAGTGCCTAAGGTACTTGACTGCTAATCAGAAGGCTGGCGGTTCAAACCCACCAGCCACTCCTCGGAAGGCAAGTTGGGCAATCTACTTCTGTAATGATACTACCTCAGAAACCCAAGGAGGGGTCACTATGAGTCAGGTCTGACTCAGCCACAAAACAACAACAACAACAGGGTACATAGCAGAAGTGATTGATTCCTCAAGAAAAGAGATACCAGCAAACTGCTGCAGTGAAAGGTAGTCTTAGAGCTGGACCTTCTGATAAATGAGAAGGATTTCACCAGATCAAAGCACTAAAGAAAAGGAAGAGAGAGCATAGGACGCAGCCAACCCACCTACACTCATTTATATGAGACTATATTACATACTTACCTTGAGTCTTCCCCACCTTGGGCCATATTGTCTCTGCTTCGAGTTCTCGTTTTTTCCTTATTTCCACATCCATAAACCTTTTACATCTCCCCACAGCCCAATTTGAAGCTGTCTCCTCAAGGAAGCGTTGATTTCACTTGCTGGAATATCTTTTCCTTTCTCATTTCTGTGATATTCTAGTTTAATTTTCTGTGGTGTTTCATATATCTTATCATCATAATTATTTATTTATAGACTATAAGCTCCTCAAAATTAAGGGATATGAATAATTTATTCTTTGTCCTTTTCCCACTTTTATTAACTATTACTATTCACATTTTTATTTATATTCAGAATTGTTAACTTGAGAAAATAACTCACACTTGCTATGAGTCTTATTTTAGGAAAAAGAAACAATGTGTAAATAATCCCAGGATTTTTTGTTTCCTTCTTTTCTAGTCAAATACTTTCCCAGGGGTACGTAGAAGAATAAAATCTCTCCTTCTCTGATTTATTATGAAAACTTTATTTTTGTCCCTCTTATAATACTTGGACCATTTGTAGCTAATAAGTATCAAGGAAATATTTGGATGATCAAATCAATGCCATTTTAAAGCCAGATGGGCTCAGGATGGAAAAGAGATGTGCTCAAGTCACTGACTATGGGTTTCCTGAGGACAGAAATTATGTCACTTATATTATTTCTTTTTTCTTTTTCTTTTCCTTAAGGATGCAGGAGGTATCCAAGTACTTTGTTTATTTTTCCCAAAGGAAAATATGAATATAAGAAAATAACAACCTTTTTTTTTGTAAACTCTCCCTCCCCCTCTGTCAACTCCTGATAACCACACATCTACTTTTGTCTCTATGCAAAATACCAACTTAAGATATTTTATATAAGGAATATCATATAATAGTTATCCTTTTGTTTCTGACATGTCACTTAACATAATGTTCTCAAGGTTCATTCCTGTGGTAGCACATATCCATACTTAATTTCTCTTTACAGAATGTGTATATTGTGTTTCCCTGGATGGTACAAGCAGTTGATTACTTGACTACTGTGGTGGTTATGTTTATGTGTCAACTTGGCTGGGCCTGGTTGAGTGGCTGGGCAGCTGGTGGTAGTTATTCCCCATGATGAGACTGGCAATCAACTTCGTGGTGGGATCTACCACAACCAGTTGAGTAGCTGTTTTGGGTATGTGGTCTGCTTCCCATATATAAGCAGCATCTTTGGGAATGGTCTCTAGCATATGGTACGCTTGGACCCTACATGTAGCCGCTTTGTTGTTCAGCAGTCTGCCATTCTCTGCTGACCTTGGCACTTATGATGGGCTTAAATTAATGACCTGCCTTGTGGTTTGGTCACATCAGGACTGTGCCATTTTATTTGTCAACCTTGGGCTTTTCAGCCTCAGCAGCCAAAAGCTGTCTGAGTGAAGAAACACCTCTAGCTCCAGTGGGCTGGGAGCTGGAGGCAGAGCTGAAGCCCAAGGGCTAAGGGGCTTTCACACAGCCCTTAAAGCCTGGCACTTGGAACTTGGACTTAAAGCCTCCAAATTGAAAGAGAATAAACTCCTGTTTGTTAAGGCCATCCCATTTGTGGTATATTCCTGTCAGATGGAACTAGGTAACCAGAACAATTACTAATTGAAAGGATGGCAGTTGGACTTTCCCAGAGGTGCCGCAGCAGACAAGCCTGGTGATCTGCTTCCAAAAAGTCACAGCCTTGAAAAACCCATGGAACAATTCTTCTCTGCACATATGGGGTTGCTATGAGTCAGAATCCACTTGGTGGTGACTGACAATAACAACAAATGTATACACCATTATCTGCTGATTGACCACCACTATATTCTTGATACAATATGCCAAAAATACTTTTGAATCAGTCAAAATATGCCAGTGGCAGATACAATGATCAAAATCCGGTCTTTACAAATCTAAAGTCAGTACCTCTTTCCTATAATTATGAATTTTAATATCCTTTGAAATCCAGAAATTATATATACTTCCCACTGATCTTTATTACACACTGTGTAAGCATTAATTATAAAGGTATTCATTCGTTTACCCTTATATAGATGGCCATGTACCCATATTTATATGCTGCATGTGTTTATTCTTTTATGACTAAAAAGAGAATACCATATTTGAGTTTAAATTTATTTTTCTCTATTTAAAGCTCAAGGAAATTCTAGACTCCCATGACCAGAAGATTTCCTTAGAAATCAGATTGTAGAAGAAAGAAAACACAGACACTCTAGATAAGAGTATTGTCATTTAAATGAGTAAGTTCTGCAAAGATCAAATGTGAGATTACAAGTTTTGCCAAACAGAATAGTTGTTAAAACCTCCCACATCTCAGCAGTTTTGTTTATTTGAATAATATTTCCAAATCCACTTTCACTAGTTAGATGGTTGTAGGACCCAGAAGTTCAGTGAGGGAATCTACTTCCAGCAGCTTGTAGAGATTGTCATAAGCCATCTCAAAGTCTGGGTTTATTAGATATGACTGAAATGAATGATAGAGCTGGGGTAACTGCAGTGGTTGGTTTACCAGCTAGTGGGGTGGAATTAAAATTACATAAAAATCCACACTAAAGAAAGTAAATAGCAGCGAGCCACTATTGATTTTGACACAGTAAAGTGAATTGTTATTTCTTTTTTGTGTGGCCAATAAAATAAGATCTCTAAAAATGGGGGAAACATTGTTTGTTGGAAGTTGAGCAACGGGAAAATCTGTTATTAATGAAATTATACCTTCTTTCTTTTTGCATGGGAGTCATGTATTCATTAAAACACACACACACACACACACAAAAAAAGGCTCGTCCCTTAGAATAGATGGCAATCTCATTGATTCTTTTTAGTGACTAAAGTTTAATGAAGCAAAGTAAATGTTAAGTAGAGAGTAAAACATTATCCCAGAAGGAAGGGAATAAGCAGCTTTGGAAAGTACACATAGATTCTAATTACTTACATAAATATTAACTCCCATCATTAATTTTCAATCATTCCTTGAAACTTTGTTCATCAAGTTTTCAGATTCTAGTCTGCCCATCCATGTATTCAATCTATCCATCTACTCATATACTTGAAATATTTACTGGGAACAAGTCTTTAACAAATATAAAATCACTGCCTTCATGTAGTTGGAGGCTCAATCATGGCGGCATATGTTAAAAATAAAAATTTAGCAAATATATAATTAAAACTGTTATAGAAACTTCAATAGAAAAGCACAGGGTGCCATAGGAGAAGCCAGCTTCAGGAGTGTATGATGTATACATTGCACTGAAGCCTATGTTCAGGAGCATTGGGTGTTCGGTGGAATGCTCTCCTGTTGCTGCCTTAAAATTGTCAAGAACTTTATCTTTGAACTTTATCTTGAACTCATTCTTTGTAAGTGAAGTTCAATGGGACAATGGAACTTGTGCACAAGAAGAGACAGTATGCTCAATGTCAATCATTCCTGTTGCCCCATTAATAAGTAGCCCAGAATTCTATTAAACCTACAGTATGTGTGAGTTCAGTGAGAATAAAATAAGTACAAGATAAGTATGTTAAATCTGCAACTGAGTAAGTGGCAATGCTGCCAGCCCCTAGAGGCAAAGCTTTACTTTCTAATCCGAACTTACTTAGAAAGTGGAAAGAGGGCAAGGATATTAAATGAAAATATGAATGATCAAGGAATCTTATCATATTCTTTGTTACTTATTTCCATGTATGTTGAAAATTATGACATTGAATCAGAAGGAGAAGTTAAGATAAACCATACATTCTTTTTCTTTCACTCTTTCCTTACTCACTGGTAAGCTGAAGGTCGAGTGGTGGTTGGATGTACACATTATCAAAAAGTGAAATAAAAACAGTTGAGTTTTTTGCAATGTTCCCACTGCTCTTGTAAGAACAAAATACATATGCATGGAAGAGTCTGAAATACAAATTGTGTAAATTCTATTTCCACATATGAGTTATTCTTTTATTTTCAGTTAAAGTTGGCATTGCACCTAAAAAGATGAACAGTAAAATCCATGCCAATAATTTTAAATTTTAATTTCTTTTTACTTAAAATAACATTAAAAACTACCATGACAAGTTGAGACAGAAAGGTGGCAGAATAAATGAAAAACCTTAATTTTGTACCTACGAAAACACATTTGTTCTGCTTTTGAATGAGGGGCCCCATATTTGTATTATGCACTGAGCTCTGCAAATTATGTAGCTGGCCCTGGCTAGAAGAGTGTATTAACACAAACAAACAGAAAAAAAGATTGCCATCAATTCCAACTCATGGTGACCCCATGTGTTTCAGAGTGGAACTGTATGTACTCTGCTGGGTTTTCAATAGCTCATTTTTCAGACCTAGATTGCTGGTTGTTTCTTTATAGATACCGCTAGGTGCTCTTGAATCTACAACATTTCAGTTATCAGCCAAGCACATTAACTGTTTGCATTACCCATGGACTGCAAGTGTGTAGAATGAAGGTCTAATTTAGCCTGCAAAGTTAACAAAGGACTTCTTACCAAGTATTAATTAAACTAAAGTGGAAAAGATGACTAGGAGTGAGGCAGAGGAGAAAGGTAGTAGGGATTGCATTGGGAATGAGAGGAAAGATTTTGTAGGCAGAGGGTAGTAGTCAAAGACACCAAAGAAAGAAGGGGCTAGGAGTGTTTGTGGAGTAGAGAGAAAATCAACATGGTCAGAATTGAGAGTGTAGAGAAAGAATTCCACAGGAATTTGCACTGTGCCGCATCTCTTGTAAGGGCTGGGGTTAAGGGGAAGAAATTGATTATAACAATAGCCACCCTGTATCAAGTTATTATGAGTCTCATATTCATGCTAAGTGACTTCCTAGCCTTACTTTTTTGGTCCTCCCTACAACAAAACAATGTGGGACTTACTGGCTTTGCTATTCAGATAAGAAAATATGAGGCTCAGATGGATAAGAAGTTTACCTAAGGTCATAGAGCCAGTGAGTGACAGAATCAGTGATGGAACAGTCTGTCTGAACGAAAATGAATGTAAGCCTCAATAGGGAGGGACTTGGCCTGTCCTGTATGCTATTATATAGACAAATGCCTTCAAATAATAAGCTCCCAATATTTGTTAAATGAATAAATTAATGACTTGGGTGTGTCTTACTTGGCAAATTTGCAGGCTATGTGATCCCTGGTGAGTTATGGAGTACTTGGATGGGATTTTCATATACATTGAGGACAGCAAATACTCCTTTTTAAAGAAACTATAAAAAGCAAAAGAGGGAAACATCATGGTTTAGTTAAAAAAGAATTAGAGAAGAAGGCAGGGAATAGACATCACCTTTATTAATGATAAGATCTGGGACCCGTCCCCTCCCTTACTGTTTTTAGTTGCTTCATCTGATTAGAACAAGTTCTATGTGAGGTACCTTCCAGGTCTCACCTATTATGGTTCGGTTATACTGAAAATTATTTGGCGATAATTAAATTCAATGCATAAAACTTCTCTTTTAAAACAGGAAGGAAAGATATAATAAGTAACATACAATTCTAAAGCACTAAATTCCTCAAACAAGCTTGTTTATTCATTCTTTTATTCATCCACTCATTCATTCCTTAACGAGTCTTTCTGAATGGTGTACTACATGTCAGCAAGAAGCCAACTGCTGAAATGATGAAAGAGACAATGCTATTCCTGTCTGGGAGTAGATAGACTTTGAACCAGCAAAATATGAGTTAGAGTTTATCTGCTACTCAAAGATGGTAAAAGTCAAACCTATTCCCCGTGCGAATCATGACTCAGGTATCAAGTAGAGCCAATGCTGCCATAACATGGATAAATAATGCTTTCAGTAGCTTTTAGAATGAATTCCAAAATGTGACTATTTGATTAGTCTTCACTTTGACTTTCCCTTAGGAAAAAGCAAAGGTAGACAGCTGTAAAGCTGCCTATACAAAACATAGTCTATGCCTTCCACTAATAAAATCTGGTGCCGTTGACAAGAGGTGGACATGGGATCAAGAAGAAGAGAACACGAATAATGATGGACTCAGGCAAGGGGCTGTACCTCACATGGGACACAAGAGACAGCTCCTGGTTGGAGAGGAGCTAGGCAAAGTGCTCCTACATTAATGTTTAGATCTCCCAGCATAGCAACAATTGTTCCTTACAGGAACTGAACATCACAAAAGGATGGAGAACTATATAGCAGGTCCACATGTTCAGTGAACTTCAGATGAGCCTGGTATTTGGAAAGGGCAAGGAACTGAAGATGGCAGATTTTCCATATTAACTTTTACAAAGATCAGGAAACAAGATCAGAAGAATGCAAACAAATAAGGAGACATACAAGCAATAGTAGTCAACCCCTGGAACCATCTACAAAATAGTATGAATAGATTTTTCTTTACAATGAAGGATTGGCTGAGTTTATGACAGGCAAAAATCAAAGTTTTCAAAGGCAAGGAGATTTTTGCAACCATGAGAATGTACCTCACGGACCTCCAAATTCAGAAACCTTACTTAATTGATCAAGAGCTTCTTCTCCACTCTGAAACCGATGCCCACATTTGTGCAAGGCCATTTCTCCTTGTGCTGCTTCCAGCCAGTGATTGGGCATAGCAGGCCTGTCTCTGGAAGACAAGGGACTCGTCTGACAGCTGCCTTCCTTTGAGTACTTTCTGACAGTCTTGCTGAACCTTCCTTAATCTACCTGGTGATCTAGGATGCTCCCATCCAACCTCCCTTCTCTCTCTCCTTCAATAGGTGTTAGACTTGTATCTTGGGTTAAGAGTTCCCCTAGCCTTTCTCTGGGGTTCCATTCCATTCCCATTTTATTTCACAGGTATTTATCTTTTAAAAAATTCTTACACTTTAAATATGGTCATAGGGTCTACTTCATCAGGCACTTAGACTACACAGAGATACACCTGGTGAAGAAACATGACAAGTGAACCAGCTCTTACACTTAATGTGGTAAATAAGTTACTGAGGAATATTAGCTCAGCACTCAGTGCATTGAAAGTTAACAAGAGCAAGTTGGAATGTACTGCGTATAACTATGTGACCAGCACTGTACTAAATTGTCACAAGATTTACCTTACTTCATCTTTCCAACAAGACCATATAGTAGTTTATTTACAAATAAAGAAATTGTGGCTTGAAGGGGTCTAGGCCTAATCCAGAGGACATAGCTTGTGAATGTTAGAATCAGGATTGTAAACCAGGCCATTTAATTTTATTTGTTTAAAATTTAACTATCTTATAAAGGCAGTGGACAAAGATTGCCCTTGATATCTTTTATCTGGTAAGTATATATATATATATATATATATAACTAATATTCCTGAAGAATAAAAATGTTTAATTCATCATCACTAAAACTATCATCAGTATCATTATTGTCACCACTATCATCATCATCATCTTTATCACTATCATCAGTCACAACTCGAAGGACACTTACAGTTAATCAAGCACTTAATATACACTCTATCACTTAGTTCCATGATCACAAGCCTTGGACATCAAGCTCAGAGTGTCCTCCTAACTTATGTGTGTGGTTCTTTTCACTTTAGCATGCCAGCCCTTTTCTGTGTAACATTTTTGTCTAAGATGAACAGAACACATTGAAGATTTAACACATTACACAGCCAATGGGATACTTGAAATCTCAATCTAATAGCTGGACTCTGTAGAACAAATCTGGAATCCTTTCTCTAGAAACAGCTTTCTCTCTAGGACCAGGAGGACTGTACAATTTGGATGGTATTAAAGGAAACCTTTTGCCTCTGGGTCAACATCACTGGGCTCCATCCCAGGCCAGTAATGATCAAATGCCAGTCTGTCTGACAGCTGTCTGGTGGCCTTTATGATAAGGCCTCCAGCCAGTCACTTATGGGCAGCCTTCCATGCTGCATTCGCTGCCTACTGCCATTTGTAACAACAGGGACAGCATAGAGGTTGGAAGTTCAAATAGGCATGGAGACCCTTGGAATCCATCATTTAAGCCTAGCACTTAAATCCTAATTTAATAACAGCCCCTTGACCAGCAGCAATTTCCTTCTGAAAGAAGGGCCTTTATTCTGGGCCACCTGCCCTGCTCATCATCCCATAACTTTCCCTTTTCCAATAGTGAGATGAAAATTTACCTTTGAATTTAACACAAGGTCAGATAAAATAAGTCACTGTGAACAGTCATTATATTTTCTGTCACTGGACCAATTAAGATTTCCAGCTGTCAGTTTCTGATGTTGCAGCACCATAAAAAACGACACCGAGATGCATTGATCTGTGTCAAAGCTGCTTCAGAGGGAAAATTGGACCAAAAATAATGATAATTGTCATAGGATGTCACACCATTAAATGAATCATAAAAAGCAAAATGCTGTGGAGAATCTCTGCAAAGTCATCCTCCTTGTCGAGGTGAGACCACGTTATACCAGAGCAAGCCCTCTGTTCCCTGACTGTCCTAGCTCTGCAATGGCTACTTTACCCAATGTCTAAAAGGAGAAATTCTTCCCAGTTACTGCTCATTTGATTTGAACTGGATATTCAAATACAACACATATGTAGAGCTTAGTCCATGAAGTTCTAAGTGAAAGAAAGAATGACATTTACTGAAAGTGAAGTGGGAAGACAGTAAAGGAAGTTACAAGTTCACATTACAATGGTCACCACAAGGAGAAATGGAGCGCTTCAAGGATATGGAGGAGAAGACAGATCCTTGCAGCCCCCAAAATTGAAGAATCAAGAAGCAGAGCTTAATGAGAAAAGATATACAGGTGAGATTTTGCCCTTATCATAGGGCAAAAGACAGGGAAGTGACCATCATCTGAATTTTATTTCTTGTAAGGAGGAGTTCCTTGTTTTGCGTTTCCTTGAGCCCAGTACAAAAATGTAACATTCTGAAATAATTTTAAATTAATACTCAAATAACCTTTTAGTGTCTGGTTCTTTGTGTGGTTCAAAGTCCGGTCTCTGTTAGAATGTATAACACATATCTCTCTGGGATATTGTCCTCCTTTCCTAGTGATTTCAGTTGGTTCATTTCATAAAACAAGAACTTGAATAAGAGAATCTTGCAACAATATCTAGATATATGCAAAGTAAACATCCTTTTATTTTACTTTAAAAAAAGTGGAGTGCATTAGATTCATTTTATGCAAAAATGACAGCTCTGTCCAATGTTTGCAAGATTGGAACTTAAAATTATTTTCAGCAATCAGCCTAAAGGGGCATGGAGGAATACTTCTGAAGCTACTGGATGCTGCCCTTTGGAAAGTGATGAGAGATAACCTAGTAGTGAGCTGAAGCCGCTTCTGCCAGCTCCTAAGAGCCAATTATTAAATTTTAAATAACTTTTTGAGTTGGTTATTGAACAGTCATTATTAAAAAGTAAACTATATAACTTCACAATTATATAAATGATATTAAAAATAAAGGTAATAGATATTTAAAATTCATCATTGCCTAATTATTCCATTATATTTTACTATTATCTGCATCATTGTGTCTACATAACAGAAATACTACGTAATGGTTTGCCACTGTGCTTCTTTCTAATTCTGTCTGCAGTGGCTTTACCTTGGTGACCTGAAATCTGTCAAGGTGTAAGTATTTACACCACTGAAATTGCCAAATGCTATACTTGATTTATTGTTTTGTTCATTTCTAGACTTAGGAAAATGATGGAGAAAATATTAATGCAGATTAAATTTAAAAGCATATTCTATTTGTGGGCATCACACAGGGAATAACACATAAAATTGAGGAAATATTCTTCTCATATTTGAAAATGTTATCTGACTTAACAAGAAAGTACTTCATGTTATTGATGATCAGATGAAGTTCCCACATATGCTTTCATTGTTTCACTTTTGTCCTACTCTTTAACATCAAATAAAATATTAACCAACATTCATGTTGAAACTATATTCATTCACATTGCAGCTATAGGTTGGCTTTCCACACTAGAGTTCAACAAAAATCAATAAAGTCATTCTATGAAAATCAAGTGCCTATTTATAATTGCATATATTATTGATAACTGTAAATTATATATTGCACAGCATTTATATCTGTAAAATTTACACATGCATATGTATGCTTATATTTATATAACTCAAACTCACTGCCATCAAGTCAATTTTGACTCATAGCAACCCAACAGGACAGAGTAGAACTGCTCTATAGGGATTCCAAGACTGTAAATCTTTATGAAAGCAGAATACCTCATGTTTCTCTCATGGAGAAGCTGGTGGGTTTGAACTGCCAGCTTTATGGTTAGCAGGGCAATGCTTCAACCACAGTGCCAGCTCAGCTCCTTATATTTATATACTCATTTATAAATTTTACAGATGTTGTGTACATATATATAACATCTGTAAAGTTTATTAATGAATATATAAATAAATATATATATATAATACATATACATATATTTTGGTCATATTGTCATAAAGAATTATTCCCTGGAGAAAGATATCATGCTTGAAAAGTAGAGGGTCAGCAAAAAAAGGGAAGACCCTCAATGAGATGGATTGACATAGTGGCCCCATATACATAATATAGAGCCTTGGAGGTACAGTGCTTAACAACTTGGCTGCTCACTGAAAGGTTGGAGGTTCAAACACACCAGCCAGTCCAGGGTGTAAAGAACACAGAGGTAGAAGAGAGTCCCTTGTAACTCAAAATAATTGAATTATTAGGTATTTATAAATAATTTATATTTATTAATATAAACTAATATGGCAGGAGGGGGCAGCCAGGGCCAAGAGCCGGAGAGGGAGAGATACCCCAGGCTGGAAGCTAAGGGAGACGAACTTGTCTGTCAGTTTGTCATACTATAGTGGCTTGCATGTTTCTGTGAGGCTGGAGGCTGTGCCATAGGTGTTTCAAGTGCCAGCACAGTTGCCATGGTGGGCAGGTTTCAGCGGAGCTTCCAGACTAAGATTCAGAGAAAGGAAGAGGCCATCCACTTCTCAAAGAATTGAAAATCTTATGATTAGCAGTGAAACACTGTTCTGATATATTACTGGACAACTTTGTGAATAGTCCTGTAACACTGTCAGATACAGTGCCAGAAGATGAGACCCTCAGATCAGAAGGCAATCAAGATACGACTGGGAAAGAACTGCCTCATCAGAATAGAGCCAACCTTAATGATATGGTTAAAGTAAAGCTTTTGTGACCTCCATTTGCCGAGGCGGGACAACTGAAAATGAGAAGAGCTGCAAACATCCATTAATAATTGGAACGTGGAATGTACAAAGTATGAATCTAGGAAAATTGGAAGTTGTCAAAAATGAAATGGAACGCATAAAAATTGGTATCCTAGGCATCAATGAGGTGAAATGGACTAGTTTGGGCCATTTTGAATCAGACAACCATATGATCTACTATGCTAGGAATGACAAATTGGAGACGAATGGCATGGCATTCATAATCACAAAGAGTGTTTCAAAATCTATCCTGAAGTACAATGCTGTCAGTGATAGGATAATAT
>NW_006921838.1:2422544-2436360 GCF_000298275.1 Orycteropus afer afer
TCCTGAAGTACAATGCTGTCAGTGATAGGATAATATTCATACACCTACAAGGAAGGTCAGTTAATACTACTATTATTCAAATTTAGCACCAACCATCAAAGCCAAAGATGAGGAAATTGGAGATTATACCAACTGTTGCAGTCTGAAATTGACCAAATATGCAATCAAGATGTGCTGATTATCACTGGTGACTGGAATGCAAAAGCTGGAAACAAAGAAGAATCAGTAGTAGTTGGAAAATTTGGTGGTGGAGATAGAAATAATGGAGATTGCAATGACATAATTTTGCAAGACCAATGACTTATTCATTGCCAATACCCTTTTTCAAGAACACAAATGGCAGCTATATATGTGGACTTCACCAGATGGAGTACACAGGAATAAGATTCACTACATGTGTAGTAAGAGGCAATGGAGAAACTCAATAGCCTCAGACAAAACAAGGCCAGAAGGTGATTGTGGAACAGACCATCAACTGCTCATATGCAAGTTCAACTTGAAGTTGAAGACAATTAAAAAAAATCCAGGAGAGCCAAAGCATGACCTCGAATATATCCCTTCTGAATTTAGAGGCCATCTAAAGAATAGATTTGGTGCACTGAACACCAGTGACCAAAAACCAGAAGAATTGTGGGATGACATCAAGAACATCATCCAGGAAGAGAGCTGAAGGTCATTAAAAACACAGGAAAGGAATAAAAGACCAAAATGGATGTCACAAGAGACTCTGAAATTTGCAAACAGTGGCTAAAGTAAATGGAAGAAATGACAATATAAAAGATCTGAACAGAAGCTTTCCAAGAGCAGCTCGAGAAGACAAAGTCAATTATTGTAATGAAAGGTGCAAAGACCTGGAGCTAGGAAACCAAAAGGGGAAAACACACTCAGCATTTCTCAAACTAAAAGAACTGAAGAAAAAATTCAAGCCTCAAATTGCTTCTATGGGCAATATATTAAATGATGCAGGAAACATCAAAAGAAGATGGAAGGAATACACAGAATCACTGCACTAAAAAGAACTGGTTGATGTTCATCCATTTCAGGAGATGGTATTTGTTCTGGTTACCTAGTGTCGCGCTGACAGGAATATACCACAAATGGGATGACCTGAACCAAAAGGAGTTTATTCTCTTACAGTTTGCAGGCTTT
The DNA here is from genome assembly GCF_000298275.1 of Orycteropus afer afer. Classification (NCBI taxonomy): domain Eukaryota; kingdom Metazoa; phylum Chordata; class Mammalia; order Tubulidentata; family Orycteropodidae; genus Orycteropus; species Orycteropus afer. The sequence goes on from NW_006921838.1 coordinate 2,423,694, forward strand.
AAGTCCAAGTTCAAAGTGCCAAGCTTTAGGGGCTGTGTGAAAGCCCCTCAACCTTGGGCTTCAGCTCTGTCTCTTGCTCCCAGACCAATGAAGCTAGAGGCAGCTCTTCACTCAGGCAGCTACTGGCTGCTGAGGCTAACAAGCCCAAGGTCAACAAATAGCATGGCACAGTCCCGATGTTAACAAACCACATGGCAGGCCATTAATTCAACTCCATTGTAAGTCCCAAGGTTGGCAGAGCATGGCAGGCTGCTGAACTATGACATGGCTACAAGCAGGGTTCAAGCATGCCATAAGATAGAGACTATGCCCAAGGCTTCTCCTCATATACAGGAAGCAGACCACATCCCTAGGGCAGCTATTCAGCTGCTCATAATAGATTCCACCATGGAATTAATTACCATTCTCATCAGTGGGAACAGTACATGCAGCTGCCCAGCCACTCAACCAGGCCCAGCCAAGTTGACACACACTTAACTACCACAGTATATGATCAAGAACCAATGGTGTTGAAGGAAGAATTCGAAGCTGAACTGAAGCAAATGGCGAAGAATGAGGCTCCAGAAATTGGTGGAATATCCATTGAGATGTTTCAACAAATGGATGCTATGCTGGAGGCACTCATTAGGCTGTGCCAAGAGATTTGGAAGACAGCTGCCTGGCCAACTGACTGGAAAAGATCCACACTTGTACCCATTCCAAAGAAAGGTGATCCCACAGAATGAGGAAATTATCAAACAGAATCATTAATATCGCATACAAGTGTAATCTTACTGAAGATAATTCAAAAATTGTTGCAGTAGTATATTGACATCCAGAAATGTAAGCTGGATTCAGAAGAGGATGTGGAATGAGGGATATCATTACTGATATCAGATGGATCTTGGCTAAAAGCAAAGAATATCAGAAAGATGTTTATTTGTATTTTATTGTCTATGCAAAAGCATCGATTGTGTGGATCATAACGAATTATGGATACCATTGAGAAGAATGGAAATTCCAGAAGACTTAATTATACTCAAGAGGAACCTGTATATAAACCAGGAGGCAGTCATTCAAACAGAACAAGGAAACAATGCATGGTTTAAAATCAAGAAGGGTGTGTGTCAAGGTTGTATCCTTTCATCATATTTATTCAATCTGTATGTTGAGCAAATAATCAGAGAAACTGGACTACATGAAGAAGATTGTGGCATGAAGACTGGAGGAAGACTAATTAACAACCTGATATGCTGATGATACAACTTTGCTTGCTGAAAGTGAGAATTACTTGTAGCACTTACTGATGAAGATGAAGACTACAGTCTGCAGTATGGATTATACCTCAATATAAAGAAAACAAAAATCCTCACAATTGTACCAATAAGCATCATCAAGATAAATGGAGAAAAGATTGATGTTGTCAAAGATGTCATATTACTTGGTTCTATAACCAATACCAATGGAAGCAGCAGTCAAGATATCAGAAGATGTATTGCATTGGGCAAATCTGCTGCAAAAGACCTCTTTCAGGTGCTAACGAGCAAAGATATCTCCTTGAAGACTAAGGTGGGCCTGACACAAGCCATGGTATTTTCAATCGCCTCATATGCCTGTGAGAGTTGGACAATGAATAAGGAAGACTGAAGAAGAGTCGATGCTTTTGAGTTGTTGTGTTGGCCAAAAATGCTGAAAGTACCATAGACTGCCAAAAGAACTAACAAATCTATGTTGGAAGAAGTGCAGCGGAATGTTCTTTGGAAGCAAAAATGGCCAGACTGTCTCACCTACTTCGGTCATGTTGTAAGAAGGGACCATTCTCTGGAGAAGGATATCATGCCTGGTAAAGTGGAGGGTCAACAAAGAAAGAGAAGACCCTCCACAAGATGGATTGGCACAGTGGCTACAATGATGGGCTCAGATATAGCAAGGATCGTGAAACTGGCACAGGACTGGGCAATGTTTTGTTCTTTTGTACAGAGGGTCACTGTGAGTTGGAGATGACTCGATGGCAACTAACAACATTTATTTATATCCTTTATTTATTTTTAGAAGGGCAGTTACTAAATATTTTTCATCACAACACTAGATAAAACTGACTAGTAAGGTAACACCATATTACAGAATGACTTACAAACCAAATAAGGTAACACACATTATTGCCATATAAACAGGGAGCTCTCGTGGTGTAGTGCCCAGAGAGGAGCAGAAATCACATCAATTAATGTTTATATAAATCCATGATCCTTATGTTGCCATCACAAAAGCTACATCATCTGCTGCAGGAAACCTGGAAAATGTGTTTCACTGCTTGTTTAAAGATTAGTACTTGAGTGAAGCATGAACTAACAAGGATTTTCTAATGAAGATGGAGACTTGAATGAAACTTCAAATTGAAGAGGAGTTATAATTTTATGTTTTTTTTCTGCATAGTAAAGCATCTACATACTCTCAGAATATTATAATTTGCTTCTTCGAGATGAAATAAAATAATAATTAAACATGATCTACCTTTCAGTTAGTGTGTATATATTCATAGCTACATGAAAATAGGGATGTTCACAGCACCTTTCTTATAGATTCCTTCTTTATTTTGATATTTAAAGAAATAATATGAAATACTATTAAAATAGATTTTAATGCACAAATGTGTATAAGCAGAAATTTATTGCATCATTTGAAAAAATGATAAAGTGGAAACATCTAAAAAGGACCTGCTAAATACCTTATAGCACACCCACCCAAAGCAATACTATGCAGCCATTAGAAAGAATGAGGGAGATCTATGGACAACGGGATGGAATAATGCCAAGTAAATAAATGCATTCCAGTCCTGAGAGTTTGAATACATTTCTCAGAAATTAGATAGACATAAATGGATATATTGTATTTGAGTAAGTATAGAGACATTTATTTACTTAGAGAATTCACTCAAACTGTTAACTCTGGTTAATGAGGAATGAAGATTGTGGTTTTTTTTTGGGGGGGAGGGGGGCTTTTGCATTTTACTTTATTCTTTCATATTTTTTTTTTTTTTTTGTCCCGCCCCCTGCCCCCTGCAATGAGGAAGTTCTAATAATAACAAAGGCCGAAAAATAATCTTAAAGAAACAAGAAAAGAGATGCTTCTGATAGATCTGATCTTTGTTTCTTTTCATAAGTAGATGTAGTGAGGGGCACTATGTCAAGGACACTTGAAATGTTTTCAATGTAAATAATTGCCAAAGTATGCAAACCTCTGTCTCCTTTGAAGATCATTATAAACCTTACATTCAGAGACAAAGTGAGCAAATGTCACCTTTTGGGGAAGAAATATATATCGGTAATGTGGTTTTAAATTGTATTAAAATTTACGATCTCAAGTGATCTAATAAAATTCAATTAGTTCTTCCTTTTCATGATACCATAACTGCTGAACTAGAGGCTGCACCATGGTTAATGGCAGACAAATGAAGAAGTCGTAACAGGATCAGCCTCTACAAGTTTTGTGGAGCCAGGAGGGGGATTTAATAACTTTTGTAAGGACACAATGAGACAAGTAGAAAGGGATGAGATGTTTTTGATAACTGGAGGAAATTTTGCTTATGTCCCTGCTCATAGATTTATAGGAATTCAAAAGTGCACAGAATATGTTCTTCTACCTGAGTCTCATGATCTCAGCTCTGTCTTTAAACCTGATGGAATTGCTACTATGCATTGTTAGTTCCACAATCCCAAACTACCTCTGGGTGAATAATAAGAAAGGTAGAGAAATGTGAGTTGAAGCGAAGAGAGGAATGAATGGGTAGAAAAATGAGGATAATGGAAAGGAAAATGCAACAAACATAAATCACTACACACACAGTACCACAAATTATCTGAACCAGGCTGTACAACACTGCACCTAAATCAGTGTCTAACTTCTCCTTAAGATAAGGAACCTTTAAAAACAAACTCAATTCATCACATGTTAGCATGTGTACAAGTATTAATCATCTTGGGCAGCAGATATAAGTCCACCCCATCTACACCTCCTACTAAAATGATAGGGATTTCTATTAAATTCTAATCATCCTACCACTTGTTTATTTAGTCATTCTTTTAGCACACACTGAGTGCTAATGCTATGCCAAGCACTGTGATTAATTCTGTGCAAACTGAGCTTCCATGGCCTCTCAAATCCTAAACTGTTCCCTCCTCACTTTGATGCAGCCACTATCTTTTTCCATGATACCATTTGTTCTTCCACTTTTGGAATATGGCACTAATAGTTTGTTCCACTGGGGATATCCTCTCCCTAGACATCTGCATGACCCCTTCACCTCATCAGGTCTTTGATCAAATGTCATCATTGCAATGAAGCTTAGTCTAGCCAGCTCATTTAGCTCTGCAGCTAATGATCTCTTAACACTTTATAGGAATTTTTCCTAAGCATGTGTGTATTCTGAGATACTAGATACTGTGCATATTTATTAAGTTTAGAGTTTATTATCTGTCTCCCAGTTCTCTAAAGTAAGATCCCTAAAGGCAGGGATCTTTCTTGATTTTGTTCATTGGTGTATCCTCAGTATTCAGAATAGAATCTGGCATGTAGTGGTTGTCTAATAAATACTTGTTGAATGAGTGAATGAACAAACATGGCACACAGAAGGGATATTCTGAATTCCTGCCTCTTTCCTCTCAGTTTCTGAGAAGACCATTCTCCTGTTTTTCCCATTACTAATTTAAGACTTATTCCATTTCTAGTACCAGGCTACGTTTCTTTCTTTTTCTTCCAATTTTTTTTTTTTTTTAATCTACTGGATGGGTTGCTCTCTTTACATCTCTAAAGTGTTCCCATAACCACTAAGAATGTATAATTATAATTATTTTTAATGATATTTAGATAAAAACATGGCACTATGTAGCACAAAATGTTTACAAATAAGAGACTCACCAAAACCAAACTCACTGCCCTTGAGTCCATTTGACTCATAGCAACCCCTCCTTAGGTTTCCAAGGCAGTATCTCTACAGAAGTAGATTGCCCAATCTTCCTTCCAAGGAGTGGCTGGTGGGTTTGAACTGCCAACCTTCTGGTTAGCAGTGAAATTTCATAGGCACTACACCACCAGTTGGGGAAATATGGTAAAACTTAATATCATAATAGAGATAAAAGTCAAAGATGGGTTTGGATAGCGGTTTGGGAAAGGTCCAGCAAAAAAGAGATGGAGAAAAATAAGAGGCAGGAAAGCATCACCATTTTTTTGATTTGCTCTTGATTTTACAGAGAGCCAAATCACAAATTCTCAAAAAAATGTAGTGCCTTGGTCCTATATTATAAAATTTCTACTTTTCTCTCAAAGACTAACTAATTTTTAAAAACAATCTAAGGTTAGATTATTTATGAAAATCTATAGTATATATTATTTTGAGTCAAGCCTCACTGAGACATATTTCAAGAGTTTCTGACTCAGAAATGTTTTCATTCTTGAGAATTATTTCCTTCTATAAAGCAAAATTCAAACAAGTACAGGTAACAGTTCAATGAATACCACCTCTGTCTGCTTCTAGGAATAGAATGTATAAAATCTCTTGAACATTGGCTGTTTCTGAACTATTGCTGTATTCTAGCCCAAAGGTTGTTAATTTCAAGGCTTGAACTACACAATCTTGATTTCATCGGTTAGTACACAGCTTCTTTCTGATTATGTAAGGCTTATAGTCATTGATGAGTTGCCTTGGAATACTGAAAGTGTTTTCATAATTCTGCCGTAGATTTATAATATGACCTTGGCAAGTAATTGATCTTCAGTGAGCCTCCATTTCTTTATCTGTAAAATGAGTTAATTTGGAAGAGCTGATCTCAAAGGTCCCTCTAAACTGTGACATACTATAGTTTAAGGCAAAAATTTAGAAGAGGTGGTTAAGAGTTTCAGCTGGAGGTAAAATACATTACAGAAAATAGTTGCCATATATGTAAATGTTTTCTGGGGAAATGCATTCATGTTTCTTACTTGGAGGATTAGAAACATATTTACTGCTTCCGTAGCTCCAGCAACATAAGCAGAAACCTCCTTCCGCCAACACTCATTGTCACCACCCCCCCAGTGTTCCAGCAGGTTGAGATATGAAGGCAATGAAGGCTAGCTGGGGCATTTGGAAATTGCAATATTAAAGTCTGAAGTAGAGATTAGGTGGGATAAGGGCTGGTGAGTGGAGAATGGTAAGGTTCAGACTACAAAAGGAAGGAGAGTTGAACGGGGCTAACGGGATGTTTAAGAAAAGGCCAGAAAAGCTGAAAGTATTGTAAATTGCTGCTGTTCAGAGTTTTGCCTCCCTTATTTCATCTGGTCATTGTCTTCATCTCCATCCTCTCTACCTCCTTGAGTAACAGATTCTAATAAAAAATGAAGATATGGCAGACATAAGATGAAAGGTTCATTTCTCTTCCTTTCTGTACTTTTGTTTATTCTTGTTTATTGGAAAGAAAATATATCCCTGTCCTGATGGAGGTTAACAAGTATAGAAGTGTAAGAATACGTAGAAATTAGTGAGTGGCATTTCCATCTACCCACCATACATCTGCGATGAGAAACTGAGGTCATAGAAGAAGTTAAGATATTTGAGTAAAATCGTTTATAGCTGAGTAAGTGACAGAACCATAGAATCATTACTGTTAGCTCCTATTCTATTCATTTGTTATCAGTGGTTGTAAGAAAAATGTTTTTCAAGTAGTCCTGGTGCATTTTGCAAAAATCAAGTGTAAATAACAACAAAAAGAAAACTTTATCTGAAATTGGGAGAAAAGATTGTTAAGCTTAAATCAGGGTGAAGACCCACTATTCCTGCTTAAAATAACTAAGAGGTTGAAGGGATCTCTAGTGGTCAGTGGTTAAAACACTTGGCTGCTAACCAAAATGTTGGTGGTTTCAACCCACCAGCCTCTCAGACTCAATAGCAAATAACAACAACAAGCTTCTCCTCGGGAGAAAGATAAGGCACTCTGCTTCTGTAAAGATTTACAGCCTTGGAAACCTTATGGGGCAGTGGCAGTTCTGCTTTCTGCTATAGGATAGCTAAGAGTTGTAATCATCTCAATGGCTTTGGATAAGGGGTTGTAGCTAAGGATGTCTTATGAGCAAGCTACATACTTTTAGTTCATTTGGGTCGTTAATGAGTGGAAAGGACTGTGATTGCTCTGGTATGGTTCTAGAACAAGAGGCTAAACCAGTACCATTACAAAGATATTGAACACTCATTGAGGGACATTTCCATGTGAAAGCGAAGTTAGAAGTCCTTAACATGTTGCTAAAACTGATTCCCTTGGCTTCCTATTTGCTGAGATCAAAGAGCTGAAGTTCAAAACAAAACTTTATTCTGTTTTATGTATAACCATTGTCTCAAAACCTCAGACATTGAAAGAAAATTTGTTACTTCAAAGGTCTAAATGAGTAGTTAGAATTGGGTTTTGCTAAAATGATTTCGGAAAGATCCCCTTTCCTGCTTTCTCGTTCTATGAATCTTGGTAAATTAATTCCTTTTAATCTCAACTTCCTCCTGTGTATGAGTGATTTGTTTTAGTTAGTAGAAGGAAGTGAGTAGCCCGGTAAAACCCCACCACCATCATCACTGGCGCAGTAAAAATTACATCCCCGATTTGGTGGCTTAGTCGTCATGAATAGTAAACGAGAACCAGCAGTCACCAATTCCACTCATAGTCAGTGTTATTCCCCAATGCACACTGAAAATAAGTGCACAGTGAATGGAGCCTAGGAGGCTCACACTGGAAGTAGTATGGCAGGGAGAAATTGTCAACGCAACAAAAAGGTTTTGGAGACAGGAAAATGTTTCAATGTAAGACATTGCTGATATATTTAGCAGGAGTGACACCAAAAAAGATGAGCTTGTAGACCAAAGTGCCATAAATTACTAGCTCCAGACATTTCTTTTGCAGTATAGGAGACAAGGAGATTGTTAAGTATGATATTGTTGAAAAATAAAGGAAAGCGGGGATCAGGTCCTGCTGAGATTCCAGTACAAGGCAGTAACTGTGCAGAAGCCCACAACCATTACACACTTCATCTCCTAGGGCTCCTGTATGCAATTACCCGTAGAATTATTGGAAGATCAATAGTAGAGATAAGAATGAAGAGTGCTCCAGAAGGCATGAACCAACCATAGGCCTTGGCTCTCAACTTATCACATGCAGAGACATGACAGGTTGTGATCAGCTTTACGACACTCGATGCAGCACTAATAACATGTGGGGCTCACAATAACATTGTAAAGGACAAAGTAGGCCAGTGAGGCTGACTGTGTATTAGAGGTATAGCCCAAGATTCTACAAAGGCCATATAGATGGAAGGAGGGTTGAAAAAAGAAAAAAAATCCTGGAGAGGAAATCCAAGGTAAGGAACCATCTTTGCACTGGATATCTGCAAGTCCTATACCCAGCCTGATACACAGATATCCCTGAGCCCTGTGATGACACAGTCAAACCAGTTTAAGTCCACCAGCTGAGATCGTCCACTCCTCATATTGAGCAGAGTGAAGCTTTATCCACCTTCCTAATGTTTAGTGTTTTAAGAAGAAGTGTATGGAATTCCAGCAATAATAAATGTAAAACAGATTTGAGCTAACCATCTCAAAAGATTATTCCTCCCTCCCCATTGGCTAGATAACTGTAACTCTCTAACTTTCTGTATTATGTATGCAGCATAGTTTAATTTGTTTTGTTTAGAATTTATTGAAGACATTGATCTTTAGTAATGGCAAATATGCTATGAAAAAAAATCTGATTTTTCCTCAACACATCTTCAAAAGCTGTGTGTTGTTTGATATCTGAGGGGTCGCTATGAGTCGGGGCCGACTCAACGGCACATAACAACAACAACAACAACAAGTTGATATTTGGGGCTCTGGTGATGTAGTACCTAAGGCATTTGACTGCTAACCAGAAGGCTGGCGGTTCAAACCCACCAGCCACTCCTCAGAAGGATGACTGGGCAATCTACTTTACTTCTGTAGAGATATGGCCTTGGAAACCCAAGGAGGGGTCACTATGAGTCACAATTGACTGGACGGTAATGAGGTTTTTTTTTTTTTTTTGGTTTGTTTATTTTAAAGAACCACACTGCCTCATTTTTCCATCTGTCTTTTTTAAGGAAAGGACAGTGAGGAATAGGAGCTAGAACTAGAATTTAGCAAGATAAAGCTGAGATTTTTTTGAATACTTATGATACAAATTTGAATAGATTAAACCCTATCTTCTAAAAATAAAAATGTTCTCTGAAAAAAAGAAACATATTTATATACATTTTTTTTTTCAAAAAAATAATCATGTGCTTCTTAAGAGGAAAACTATGCTACTGAGAAAAAGAATCACGCATAGGGAGTTCAAAACACACGCAATGCACTGCCATCAAGTTGCATCTGACAAGTTAAATACATGTATAGTTACTTGGATAAAGAAAGACAACTTTTGACTTTGACTTGTTATTTAGTTGAAAGGGCAGAACAAGAAAGGATGGAATGTTGGGTTGATGATTTGATCTGAAACATAGTTTCATATAAATGAATGACAGGCTTGCCCTAGAACCTCCTTCTTAGTCAAGTATTCACGAGCTAATGATTCATAATGAGCATCATGAGTCTGCGAACCTCTTTGAATTGAATACAAATAAATAAATAAAAGTAAGGGCATGTGAATTTCTAAAGGTGAGACACATAGTTTCCATCAGATTCTCAAACCATTCCCCTTAAGAATATATTAAGAATCTTTCCTAAAGAGATACTTGCAAAAAAGTAATTTTGCCCCTAATTTTTAAAATGATAACTAAACATTTGTAGAAGGCATAGGATGCCTCACAGGAGATTTTAGCTAGTATTTACTGCATCTTTACAAGAACATTAAAATGTGTCCTCTGATTAGCGATGTGTATAGATTTTTGAAGGGTATGGCAACTTTCTCCTTTTGCTCCTATTCTCCAATGTTAAATATAATACATGAAATGTGACCTAAGCTATTAATGTAAACATTATTCTCATTAGTTTCAAAGCATAGTTTTTTGCTCCAAAGTGTTTTAACAAATGGCACCGAGCTTCATCTGGGCTCTGCTTTCACATTCAAGACCAAACAAAGCTTGCTACCCCCCTTCTCTTAGATGCTGAGGCAAAAGCCAGGCTTGGTATCTCCAATTCCAGCTGTGCTTTTATTGTGCTTTACATCAATCAAAGCTTCAAAAGGACTCCAGACGGATTTCTCTCAGTTTTCACATCAGAGGAGTTAGCACAAAATCACTGTGCGGTAGGGGGGCACTGATAAGGAATCTCAGAAGGAATGAAAGTGTAGGGCCAGGGAGGCTCTGGGAGAAGGTTGGTGAAGGATTATCATTGTCCTAGAAAAAAGTTTTCTGATAGAAAATCAGTACAACTGGAAGCACAGTGAAAGGGCCATTATAATAATCTGCAGCCACTCAAGCAACACTAGATTCCACAATGAGCCCAACGGGGAATGAGAAGCCAGAGATTTACATGGTCAGACGCACTCATCTGAACTGTTCTTACACAGGCGCCATTGGGCTCCTGAAGGACCAGAAGGCCTTGTGGTTCACTGGTGGTGATGAAAGTGAGCCTCTGACTATAGCTAGCCCAATGACATAGGGACACTTTTCCACATTTCTCCAGCGGTATTTTTTTAAATTAGTCTCAATTAAGAAAAGCACCTTGCCTTCCACTTCATACTAATACTCTCTTGCTAATTAAAAGTCTAATGTTTCTTTAAATAGATAACAGTCAGATATTCTCTACCAGCAAGTATTTTGGGCTTTCTCCGTCCTGCCTTGCGAGGCAGCCATCCCCATACGTGTCGGGTGTAGCATCCTTGCTTCTATTCTTTTCTCCTTTTCCTCTTCTCTCACTTACGCTTTTCTTCTGCTTTTTAGTTTTCTCCCGTTTCATAATTTGAAGGTTAAAAATTCACTATTAACTACTTGGTTAAAAAAAATTTCCAGCTATCAAATATTGAATCCCTAAATTCTCCCAGGCACTGTATTCAATAGTTAACATGCATCATATCCTCCTCACAACAATACCACCATCGGATTTATTATTACCATTTTACAGATGGGGACACTGTGTTTTGGGCATGGGGCATCCGTATTCCAATGGGTACAATTGAAAAGTCAGAGATTTGTGTTTGTAATTTAGTAGCTTCCTGCTCCTAGGCTGAGTCCTTCCTCTCACTATGCTATGATAACACAGAGAACTAAAGAATAGTCTCAACCTTCCCGGCAGGCCAGGTGCAATGAAGTATGGTTAGGATTTCCAAAGGAAAAAGACATCTTTGCCACTTGATTCTTACCCCAATCCCAATAAGACAAAAACAGGTATGAGAAATGTTTCTTCCAGCAACTCACTATAAAACTGCAGACCATCTTGAGCTTCCATATCAGCTTATACTTACAATTTTTTTCTACCCACACAACACAGAGAAGTTGTCAGGCTTATTCCCTATTAACCCATCCACCAACATATGCCATGTGATTTCAGGCTGCTCCTTGGTATACCCATTGCTGTTCATCCTGCCCTAGTATACTCCCTTCATGTTCATGTATCTGTCTTTCCAGATACAGAGGGATTCCAACACTTCTCTGAAATCTGACTATTCCAGCCCAGACCAGTCTCTTCACTCCCTAAACACTCACAATACACACATCTGTGATACGCCTTTTGGCACTTGGCTTTATAACATCTTCTGGTTGGAAAGTTACCTCTTGAAGAAAGCAGCCCTTATATATGCTTTCACATTTCCCTGTGTTTCTGAGAATTGTGCTAAAGCAGTATACTGACAAACACTGGAACCTTCACTCTGATGTTTTCCTGTTATTTTGGTAAAGACAGGGCTTGCAGAAAAGTAACAGAGGCTTTTTCATTTATGTTGCATTCAATACGAATTGGGCATTCTCCACACAAAGGAAGCTGTGTCTACCTCCATGTTTTCCCAGAATCTAACCCTGTCTCACTGTCCATATACCCCAATTCCACTTGATCAGCTGACATATTATACCCTAGTAGGCTTAGTTATTCACAAGATAAACGTGCTCTCCATATGCATTTTGTCAAAAGTCCTGTGACCGATGACACCAAACAACAGTGCATTTCAAAGGTGTACTTCTGTTAGACAAGGAAAGATGCCTAGATTAGCACTGAACACTGGATCAATAAACTAATTTCTCTTTCAGTTTAAGTGGGTATACACGGTTTTTGTTTTATGTGAAAAATAAATAATGTCCTTTAGAAAATTTAGAATAGCATAATGAATAAAAAAGATGTTGCAACCCAGAGGTAATGACTATAATCACCTTATGATATATGTTACCAAAGACATACACACAAACACATCAGACACAAAAATAGAACTACATTGCACTTGTTATATATGGTGTCCTTTTTCATTTATAGTATAAATAGAATTTAAGTTATAAAGTTAGCTATAATTCCATTATTGTTTAAGACAGAATTGTGACTATAATTTATTTTCACAATGCATTATTTCCAAAATGTTTCATTAAATATAAAGGCTTTAAATCTTTGTGGAAATAGATTGCCCCATCTTCTTTCCACTAAGCAGCTGGTAGGTTTGGACCGCTGACTTTCTGGTTAACAACCAAATGCCTTATCCACTACACCACCAGAGCTTATATATATATATAATATATATATATATAT
>NW_006921838.1:2436460-2439478 GCF_000298275.1 Orycteropus afer afer
GTATCACTACAGAAGTAGATTGCCCCATCTTCCTTCCGAATATATATATATATATATATATATATATATATGCCTAAGGCACTTAACTGCTAACCAGTATAAAATAACACAACAATAGGCAAGCTTCTCTGGATGTCATACTTCAGAAAATGGGAGGCACAAAAGGATTTAAAGCTATGAAATGGTAAGATCACACATGGAATGGGAGTGAGAAGACTGTTTAGAAACAAAATATAATTGCCAAGGAGATTAATTCAGAGTCTACAGCAACAATTCAGGTAAAAGAGATTGAGAGTTCAGAAACCTTAATTTCTTAACTTTCCATTAAACGGAGGTGGGCAAGGGAGGGAGAGTTAGTGGAAACTGAAAGAGGGAAGAAATCATATAGTCACTAGTTTTCAAAGTGAATTCATAGCAACATGCTGTCTGCTCAATGTTTGCCTTTCAAAGGCAGATACCCCACAGGAGATCTAGAACTGTGAGAAAATATGCATGTGCACTCATGCACACACACACACACATTATGGTTTTATAATATGTAAATATATGAAAGTCATAACATTTCTGAAGGGTATGCCAAAGATAAAGAAAATGAAGATTTCTTTTTTTTACCAACTTCTGCAGTCTTAAATTGACTAAGCATGCAACAAATACGTATTGATAATTACTGAATGCAAAAGTGAAAACAAAGAAGAATTCAAAGTTGGGAAATAAGGCTTCATGATAGAAATGACACTGGAGAGTGCATGATAGAATTTTTCATGACTGACGGCACATAACAACAACAACAACTCACTGCAAGTACCGTTTTTAAACAACATAAATGTAGACTATACACATGGACCACCAAAGATATATTATACTAGAATCAAATCAACTACATCTGTGGAAAGAGTCAATAGAGAAATTCAACATTATCAGTCAGAACAAGACAAGTGGCCAACTGTGAATTAGATTATCCTTTGCTCATATGCAAATTGAAGTGAAGCAGAAGGAAATTAAAACAAGTCACAAGAGCCAAAATATAACCTTGAGCATATCCCACCTGAGTTTAGAGACCATCTAATGAACAGATTTGATGCACTGAACACCAATAACCAAAGACAAGATGAGTTGGGGAAGGATATCAAACACATCATACATGAAGAAAGCAAAAGTTCATTAAAAAGACAGCAAAGGAAAAGAAGACCAAACTGGATGTCAGAAGAGACTTGCTGTTGAATAGAGAGTAGCTAAAGTAAACAGAGGAAATGATGAAGTAAAAGATATGAACAAAAGATTTCAGAGGGCAGCTTGACAGGACAAAGTAAAGTATTAAAAAAAATGAGCAAAGACAGGAGTTCCAGCAATATGGTGGAATAGGCAGGCAAGCTATGAGAAACTAATTGAAACCAATAGAGAAGACAATTCTGGAACCCCGAGCTTTGAAGGCGAGGATAAAGAAGTGGATTAAATACCAACTGGTAGAAGAACCTGAATGACAGCAGTGAGTAAGGAGACAAAGTCGCTGCAGACCACTGGCTAGCTGACCTGAGGGCACAGCCATTTTGAATACTTGCAGTAGCAACCTAAGAAATGGCTTTGCTCATTAAAGACTGCATGGGAAAGGACTGCAATAACCAGAAAGGAAAACCGTGAAAAAGGAGACATACAGACCTGTGGACTGCCACTGCCTGTACTTAGGGTGCAGCAAATTTGAATATGCACAAGTGGTGGGTGTAATAATTTTGAATATATGTGTGTTGGGTTGGGTTTTCTAGAGAAGCAACAGCAGTAAAGCTTATATATATGTTGTTATGTTGTTATGTGCTGTCGAGTTGGACCCGACTCATAGCTTATCTATAAGTTGGAACTGACTCGATGGCAGTGAGGTGTTTTTTTTTTTTTTTTTCCTCCCAATTTACTATAGAGAGCTGTGTTAGGCTGGGTTCTCTAGAGAAGTAAAACCAGTAAAGCTGAGAGAGAGAGAGAGAGAGAAAAAAATTTATCTTAGGAAAATGGCTCACATAGTTGTAGAAGTTGGCAAGTCCCAAGTTCCTGGATCAAATATCAACTGGAGCCTTTTCCTGACTCACACAAGTGTAGGGGCTGACCAGCTCAAGGTTGGCAGGTAGTATACAGTCTGTTGACTCTGGTGGATGACGAATCCAAGATCACCAGGCAGAATGGTGGATTGTTCACTCATGGACAGTTGTAGGCAGCACATTAGGATCCAGATCCACAGAAGGTTTGCTCATTTCCCCAGGAGGTCCATATATATATTGGAAGCAGGCCACATTCCTTTCAGTGGATTGGCTGCTCAAAGCATATACATTCAATCTCATCATGGGAATAACCACATCACAACTGCTTAAATCACTCAGAATCGTGGTCCAGCCAAGTTGGCACACAACCCCAACCATCACAAGAGCATATAGTTAAATCTTGTTTTTTTTAATCTAACCTGATAACTACCTTTTGATTGGTTTAATCCATTCTCATTTAATGTTATTTGTGATATAGTTGAATTTATGGCTGATATTTTACTTTTGTTTTCCATATGTCTCATGTCTTGATTGTTCCTCTAGTCCTTCTTAATTGACTTCTTTTGCATTAAGTGAATATTTTCTAGTGTAACATTTTAATTCCTTGAATATATTTTTCACTATATATTTTTAAGTTATTTTCTTAGTAATTGCTCTAAGGATTACTATATACATTTTAATGTATCAGAATTGACTTCAGATTTATAGTAACTTAATTCCAGTTGGATATAGAAATGTTATTTCTATACAGCTCTTGTTCCCTCTTACCTTCTTTGTGTTATTATTATTATACAGATTATATCTAAATATGCTACAAACCCAACAATACATTGTTATAATTATAACTTTATATAATTTTTGTCTATTAAAGAAGCTGAGCAAAGAAAGGAGAATGACCTAACCAGTTGTCCTCAAGTCAGTTATGACTCATGGAGACCCCATGTGTATCAGAGTAGAACTGTACTCCATAGGGTTTTCAGTGGCTGACTTTCTG
>NW_006921838.1:2439903-2450377 GCF_000298275.1 Orycteropus afer afer
AGAGAGAGAGAGAGAGAGAGAGAGAGAGAGAGAGAAATTTATCTTAGGAAAATGGCTCACACAGTTATAGAAGCTAACAAGTCCCAAGTTCCTGGATCAAACATCAAATTGGAGCCTTTCCCCAACTCATACAGCTGCAGGGGCTGACAAGCTCAAGGTTGGCAGGCAGTATATCAGCTGTTGATTTTGGCAAATGATGAATCCAAGATCACTGGGCAGAATGGTGGTTTGTCATTCTTTGCCTGGTGGGGTGTCACAAACCTTCATTCCTGAAGGGTCTGGACCATTAGTAGTCATATCAGAATTGGGTTGCTGTAGTTTTCCATTGACTTTAATCACAGGGCATGGTAGTACTAAGAGACATCTTAAGAATCTCCTGTATTCCAGACATATTCTACTCTACTTCCATTACATAATATCACCGCAATATTTCCTTGGTAATCAGGGTCTATCACATCAGACAGCATAGTAACTTCCTTCATTTTTTTGTTGATCTAGGGGCATGAGGAAGCCAAAATGGCCGAGTGGTATTCTTTTATTTTTTCTTTCTTTCTTATTAAATTCCTCTGATATTTTTGTTTGTTTGTTTGTTTGTTTTTGTGATTTGGGTGAAAATTTACAGAGACAATTCACTTTCCATACAGCAGTTAACATACACTTTGTCTTGTGACATTGACTACAATTTACCACAATGCAACAGTTCCCCTCCCACTTCCTCCTGATAGTTACCTCTTCCCTGTGTCCATCCCTCCATGCACTCCTGCCCCCTGAGCTGTCTCCCTGGGCATAAACAGCCCTTCTTTCTCCCAATATTGTCCTCTACAAGGAGTGTATCTACCTCAGGTACATGTTCAACTCATATGTCTGTCTTTTGTTTGGCTGGAAGCCACAAGTGTGAGTTCAATTCCAGACTTGAAGGGCAGGTAGGGGCCATAGTCTCAGTGATTCCACCAGGCTCTATCAGACCAGCAAACCTGGTCCCCCTCTTTTTTTTCAAATGATTTTGACTTTTGTTACACATTGTTCTCCCTCTCTATCCAGGATCTCCTACATAGATGCCGTGAGTGGTTGTCAGTGGTAGCTGAGCACTATCTAGTTCTGGTCTCATAGTCATATAGGCTGTGGATCACATGCTGTACCATTTGCTAGGAATAATTGTTTCCATATGTCTTTGGTTTTCTTCATTCTTCTTTGCTCTGGATGAGGAGAGACCCAGTGTTGCATCTAGATGGTTGATTGCAAGCTTTTAAGATCCCAGTTGCTATTCATCAAAGTAGGATTTGGAACATTTTTGTGTAGTATATTATGCCAATTGAGTTCAATGTCCCCTGAGACTATGGTCCCAAGCCCACAGGTCCAACTATTCATTTGCTCTGGGTAGCTGGCTGTGGCCAAGAAGTGACTACAACCTTGTCTCTTGTCAGCTCTACTATAAACCTGTCAAGCCCAATTTCTTATATACTACTTCTATTTAATGATGGAGTGCTGCAACTTTATGACTCTGTGAGTCAAACAACATCCAGTTCATGATGGGCAGCTCAGGCCTCATGGTGACTTGGTGACCCATTGTTAGGTGTTCAGTCTTTACTAAAGCCCAGTAACAAGCCAAAAGCTGTTTCTCAAAAGGAGAGTTTTTATCTGCAGAGGATGGCAGGGCTTTGTTCCAAAATCCTAAGGGTCTGCACTGCAATTCACCAGTAGGAGCCTGCCAAAGACTCCAAACAGCGAAGCTATCTGCCACTGAAACTTCAAACACCAATGGATCCGGCAGATCATATGGCCCAAGTGGCAGAGCAGCTTGATCAGCAGCCTGAATCTATTGCAGGACCTTCTGTTATTCTGGACCCCACTCAAAACTAGCAGCTTTTTAAGTCACTTGATAAATAAGCTGAAGTAAAACACCCAAATGAGGGATATGTTGCTTTGAAAATCCATAGAGGGCCACCAGACATTGTACCTTCTTTTTAGTTGTAGGGAAAGCCAGATATAATAACTTATCCTTCACTTTAGTAGGAATATCTTGACATGCCCCATATCACTGGACCCCTAGAAATTTCACTGAGGTGGTAGGTACCTGAATTTTTGTTGGGTTGATTTTCCATCATCTAGCATGTAGATGTCTCACCAATAAGTCTAGTGCCATCAATACTTCTTCCTTACTAAGTCCAATTAGCATAATATCATCAATATAATGGACCAGTGTGATGCCTTGTGGAAGGGAAAGGCAATCAAGATTTCTACAGACTACATTATGACATAGTGCTGGGGAGCTGATATACCCTTGAGGAAGCACTGTGAAAGTATACTGTTGGCCTTGCCAACTGAAAGCAAACTGCTTCTGATGGTCCTTTGAAATGAAGATTGAGAAAAAGGCATTGGCCAGATCAGTACCTGTATACCAAGTACCAGGAGATGTATTAATTTGCTCAAGCAATGAAACCACATCAGGAATAGCATCTGTAATTGGAGTCATCACCTAGTTAAGTTTACAATAATCCACTGTCATTCACCAAGATCCATCAGTTTTTTCCACATGCCAAATAGGCGAGTTCATTGGGGAAGTGGTGGGAATCACCACCTCTGCATCCTTCAAGTCCTTGGTGGTGTCAGTAATCTCTGCATTTCCTCCAAAGATGTGGAATTGCTTTTGGTTTACTATTTTTCTGCATAGAGGGAGTTCTAATGGCTTCTACTTGGCTTTTCCTACCATAGTAGCCCTTACTCCACATGTCAGGGGCCCAATGTGGGAATCCTGCCAATTGCTGAGTATATCTATTTAATTATGCATTCCAGAACTGGTGAAATCACTACAGGGTAGGTTTTGAGACCCACTGGACCCACTGTGAGATGCACCTGAGCTAAGACTCTATCAATAACTTGACCTCTGTTTGCCCCACTCTGATTGGTGGGCTACAGTGATGCTTTGGGTCTCCTGCAATTAGTGTCAGTTCAGATCCAGTATCTAGTAATCCCAAAAAAGTCTGATTATTTCCTTTACCCCAGTGAACAGTCACTCTTGTAAAAGGTCTAAGATCCCCTTGGGGAAGGCTTGGAGAAAGACTGACAGTATAAATTTTTGGCAATGTAGTGGAGTCCTTCCTCAAGGGGACCTAGCCTCCCCTTTATTCAAGGAGTTGTGGGTCTATAAACTGACTCAAATATGAGAATTGATTGAAGGGCCTTGACTCTATATGCTGGTGATTCAATATAGGCTGCTGTTCACATGACCTAGAATTCTTCTGTCTATACAGATAAAGTAAATATTTAGTAGTTTTGCTATGTATTTCACTCCTAAGAACACCATGCCTAAGTAGCCAATGCCATAACTTCACTAAATCAGAGTATTCTGATTACTGTTTTGAATCTGGTGTCCATTATAGTAACCATGCCCATCTTGTCTTTGTTGATTAACTGCTGCCACTTGGCCCCTACTACC
Source organism: Orycteropus afer afer (assembly GCF_000298275.1). NCBI lineage: Eukaryota > Metazoa > Chordata > Mammalia > Tubulidentata > Orycteropodidae > Orycteropus > Orycteropus afer. The sequence goes on from NW_006921838.1 coordinate 2,443,340, forward strand.
ATGGTGTCTAATCAGCCCCATCATAGTTAAGTGTCTTAGTTCATTTAGTTCTCACTGTCAAACCTAGCTTACATAAAATAGCAATCACAGCAGTCTTCAAGGATGCTAAAGTTCCCTTCACAAATTTGTTCCTCACCTAAGTGGTAAAAGATGTGTCCTCTTGTTTCTCCATTTCTGGGTCTAGGGTTCTAATGTGATAAATCCATTCTAACATGCAAATTTCCCTAAGGCTCTTGATATCTTTTTCTACATTGTATGAAGTCAGGTCTGGTCCTTCAGCTTGACTTATGGTAGGCCATCACATAATCCATGCTTCAGTAAGCCAATCAAATAAACAATTAGATCTTTTCCTAACCTCTCGAGCTGAAACACTGAATGAAGAATCTGTACTTAGTGGATATAAATCAATAAACTCAGACTGATCCAATGTTACATTCCTTGAACCATTATCCAACACCCTCAGTAGCCTGTTGTTGTTGTTATGTGCCATCGAGTTGGACCCGACTCATAGCGACCCCTCCTTGGGTTTCCGAGGCAGTATCACTATGGAAGCAGATTGCCCAAACTTTCTTCCAAGGAGTGGCTGGTGGATTTGAACTGCCAGCCTTCGGGTTAGCAGTCAAGTGCTAGGCACTACACCACCATAGGTCCTCATTAGCCATTCCCATACATATTCTCCAGGTTTCTGTCTGTACATGTTAGCACAATCAAGTAGGTTTTTTTGGGTGTAGTGTAAAACATCCTCATTCACACTTTGTATTTCACATTTTGGGGCTCGCCTGGACTTAAATTTAGTTATAGGTTTAGCAGCAACAATGTGTGTTTGGGGAAGTTCCTGAGAACATTGAGCAAGGTTTTCCAGGGCATCTACCTCAGGCAATGACCCAAGAACAGTTGGGTTAATCCTATCAAATGGAGGTGGAAGGCATAATGTTTTTATAGTATTCCCTCCTGCCAACAGCACCATGCCTCCTATCTGAAGGGATGGTTGTAATTCAGCCACCCTTTTGATAAGGCTCTGGGTTTGGTTTTTGGCAATATCAGTTCTTTTACTAGAAGAAATAAAGCTTTATTCCAGGGCATAGCTGGAAATACTGGGGTCATTTATGTGGCCCTTGAGCTGTGGCTCAGCCGACCTGAACTCATCTCACTCTTTCACCACCTTGTCCAGCATTCATAGGACCAACCAGTCAGCTTCCTTATACTCTTCATGCTGACAAAATTGCAGAAAAGCATCAAACATATGCTCACCCAGAGCCTAGCTTCTCAAAAATACTTGATCTACTGGTGGTGCTATTTTGAAAATTAATGTTTCCACCACACACCATGGATTAGCAAGGCCCTCTTTACTAATGGAAGCAGAGTCATCAGTGCCTTTACAATTAATCAATTTGGAGAACCAAACTAGAATCTATGTGGACCCATTTAGAAAACCTATCCTTATGATTTTGTCTCTCTAGAACCACTCCTGGTACCAAATGTGTTAGGCTGGGTTCTCTAGGAAAGCAAAACCAGTAAAAGCTTATATATATATATACATACACACACACAGAGAGAGAGAGAGAGAGAGAGAGAGAGAGAGAAATTTATCTTAAGAAAATGGCTCACACAGTTATAGAAGCTGACAAGTCCAAAGTTCTTAGGTCAAATATCAAATTGGAGCCTTTTCCCAACTCATGTAGCTTCAGAGGCCAAAAAGCTCAAGGTTGGCAGGCAGTATACCAGCTGTTGACTTCGGCAGATAGCAAATCCAAGATCACCAGGCAGAATGGTGAATTATTTGCTCATGGAGTGTTGTAGGTAGCACAACAGGGTCCAGATCCACAGAAGTTGTCTTTTTCCCAGGATGTCCATATATATATTGGAAGCAAGACACAGCCCTAGGGAAACTCCCTTTCAATGGATTGGCTGCTCAAAGCATGTACATCCAATCTCATCACAGAAATAACCAAATCACAACTGCTTAAACCACTCAGAATCATAGGCCATCCAAATTGACATATAATCCCAACTATCACAATATGTAAGTGGCATTTTTACCTGGATGGTGAAATAGGAATAGGCTCTGTTTTCTGAGGAAAGCACAGGCAGCTGCACTGGAGGCTGACAAGCTGAAGGTTGGCAGGGAGTATAACCAGCTCTTGACTTCAGCAGATGGCAAATCCAAGATCACCAGACAACTGGAAAGGTGTGACATTCCCCTTGTTAATCTTGTACCCTACAGATTCTTGGTGAACAGAGATGTGTCCATCCCCCATTTCCACCCACCTTCTTAAGCAGAAGGAATTCCACCCCAGTCTGGGCCCTGACAGAACCTAGGTGTCATGCCCTATCCCACACAGTTAAGTTATTGATTGATTATTTTAAAATTATTCTTTTTATCTTCTTCCATTTATTTATTTATTTATTTATTTATTTATTCATTCATTCATTCATTCATTCATTCTCCTGTCCCTGTATGGGAGCTCTGGTAGCATAATGTCTAAGGCATTTGACTGCTAACCAGAAGGCTGGCGGTTCAAACCCACCAGCCACTTCTCGGAAGGAAGGTTGGGCAATCTACTTCCGTAGTGATACCACCTCAGAAACCCAAGGAGGGCTCCCTATGTGTCAGATCCAACTCAATAGCAGTGAGTTTTTTTTAGTTTAGGTTCTTGTTCCTTTTCTTTTTTTCTCGTCCCTTTTCTCGGTTCCCTGCTTTTTTTCTTATTTATTTTCTTCTTCCTTTGGTTCTTCCCATCCCTTGTGCTTCCTTTTGCAGTTTTCCCATTATTTCTTTACTATTCTTTTACTCTTGCTCTTTTCTCTCATTCCTCCTTCTCAAGATATTGTGGCATTATTTTTTCCTCTTTTTCTCATTATCTTTCTTATATCCTTTTTTAATATATTTTGAAATTGCTTTTATTTTTTCTGGAGGTTTTATTTATTTATTTATTTATTTTTGTCTAACTGATTGGAAGACAGAAATTGTTCCAATACAACCAAACAATAACTGCACCTTCTGTAGCCCCACCCAATGAATGAAGGCCACAAACTTTTGCACCAAGCGACCAACAATACATGGCAACTGATATCACCTCAACTCACCCTCAATACTCCTTAAAAATAGCAAACAGATCTGTGTACACACTTCCATAATCTTTCACACATTAAATTTAAATACAACACCACCCCAATGTCTCAGAGACAGCAGAACATCACAGTACACACAAAGAAACAAGATAAAGTAGTAGAAACAAGGAACCATGATACAAATCCAGAAAACATACCTGGGGAAAAAGCAGCATTGGAACTCCATCATAAGATATTCAAAAGAATTATATTTGAGTACCTTTAACGTATTGAGAGACAGATGAAGGAAAACACTGATAAGATCAAGGAAAATATTGACAAAATTAAGGAAAATATATATAAAACTTTAAAATTTAAGAAAACAATGCAAGAACAGATTGACAAAATAAATTAAAAAATAGAAACAGTACAAAAACAGCAAATAGAAATATAGAAGATTAACAATAAGATTCCAGAAATAGATAACACATTGAATGGGCAAAGGAGTAGAATTGAATCAATGGAAGACAGAATTAATGAGATTGATGATAAAAACCTCAATACTACTTTGTGAAGAGACCAATCAGACCAAAGATCAAAACAAAATGAAAAAAGCCTAAGATTCATGTGGGATACCATCAAGAGGAATAACCTATGTGTAACTGGAATTCCAGAACGAGAAGAGACAGATAAAACCATAGAGAAAATTGTCGAAGATTTGTTGGAAGAGAATTTCTCTAATATGATGAAAGATGAGAATATAGCCATTCAAGAGGTACAAAGAACCCCAAACAGGATAGACCCCAAAAGAAAATCACCAAGACATATCATTGTTAAACTAACAAAAGCAAATACAAAGAAAGAACTCTGAAACAACTTGGGAAAAACAAACAATTATCTATAAAGGGCAACTGATAACACTAAGCTTTGATTTTTCAGCAAATGCCATGCAGGCAAGAATGCAGTGAGATGATATATATAAAACTCTGAAAGAAAAAAAAAAGTTTCCAATCAAGAATTACATACACCGCAAAACTGTCTATCAAATATGAGGATAAAAGTAGGATATTTCCTGGTAAGCAGAAATTAAGCAAATTTGTTAAAACCAGAACAACCTTACAAAAGATGCTAAAGGGACTACTTCAGAGAGAAAACAAACAACAGCAAACAACAACCAATGATTAACACACATGATGACATAACCCAGAAACCAATGCAGTTATAGAAGTATCCAAAGTAAAATAAGCTTGTTGTTGTTGTTGTTATGTGCTGTTGAGTCAGACCTGACTCATAGCAACCCCTCCTTGGGTTTCCGAGGCAGTATCACTACGGAAGTAGGATTGCCCAACCTTCCTTCCGAGGAGTGGCTGGTGGGTTACAAGACTGTAAATAGGGAACCAGAGACATCAATTGGTAAATGAAGACAATTGCAAACCAAAAGGAGGGAATAAATTGTGTAGTTGCAGAGCTTCTAAATGGTGAGGAAGTCAAGACCATTGTGAGACTGAATAAACTGTTTTAAACTTGAGGAAAAAAATAATGAACTACAGTGTAGCCTCCAAGAAAAATAATAAAATTTTTCATCAAAATAAAAAAACAGGACAAGCACAAATATTTAGCAAATATTAAAACAATAGCAATGAAGGACATGATAATATGATTCATAAAGAAAATGAGCTCAGCACAGAAAATTATATGAAACAAATAAATCAACAATCCACATACACACACAAAAAAATGACATCAAGAAATTCACACTTGGCAATAATTACACTGAATGTAAGTAGATTAAATGCACCAGTCAAGAGACAGAGAGTTGCAGACTGCATAAGAAAAGATGATCCATCAATATGCTATCTACAAAAGTCTCACTTTAGACACAAAGACAAAAATAAACTAAAAATCAAAGATTGGAAAAAGATATAGCAAGCAAATGGCAACCAAAAAAGATCAGGAGTGCCCATATTAATTTCAGATAAAATAAACTTTAAGACAAAAATGACTATAAGAGACAATGAAGAACATAATGTAATAATTAAAGGATCAATTGAATGAGAGGACATAACCATAATAAATGTCTGTGCACCAAATGAGAGAGTCCCAAAATACATAAAGCAGACTTTAACAGAATTGAAAAGACAAATAGATGAACTCACAGTAATACTAGATTTTAATATGCCACTTTCAATAAGAGATAGAATAACTGGAAAGAAACTCAACAAAGATGCAGAAAAACCAAAAGTACGATTAACCAACTTGACTTTATAGACATCTACAGAGCACTTCACCAACAACAGCATAATGCACATTCTTCTCTAGCACACATGGGACATTCCACAGGTTAGACCATAGGTTAGGCCAGAAAGCAAGCCTCAATAAATTCAAAAACATTGAAATACTGCGAATCATCTTCTCAGATCACAGATTATAAAACTAGAAATCAATACTAGGAAGATCGACAGAAAAGGAGTAAACACATGAAAACTGAACAAAACCCTCCTTAAGAAAGACTGCGTAAGAGAAGGAATAAAAAATGAAATTAAAAAATTCCCCAATTAAAAGAGAGTGGAGACACAACATACCAAAATCTTTGGGACACAGCAAAAGCAGTGATCAGAGGGCAATTTATAGCAATAGATGCACACATCAAAAAAGGAGAAGGAGCCAAAATCAAGACCTTAACCCAACACCTCCAACAATTACAAAAAGACCAGCAAAAAGCCAGTCACCAGAATATTAGAAATAGTAAAGATTTAAGGATAAATAAATGAAACAGAAAATAGAAAGACAATAGAAAAACTAAACAAGAATAGAAGATGTTTCTTTAAAAAGATTAATAAATTAAGCGAACCACTGGCAAACTTATCAAAGGAAAAGAAAGACAACATGCAAATAACACAAATAAGAAATGAAAGGAGTGATGTCACAATAGAACCAACAGAAATAAAAAATAATATCAGGATAATATGGAGAACTATACTCCAACAAATTTTAAAACCTACAAGAAATGGACATATTTCTTAAAAAAAAAAAAAAAAAATAACTACAAGAAGAAGAAGAAGAAGAAAGTGAATAGATCCTAAAAAAAATTACCAACAAAAAGTCCTGACCTAGATGTTTTCACTGGAGAATTCTACCAACCATTCAGAGAAGAGCTGACACCAATCCTTCTCAAAATATTCCAGAACACAGTAAAGGATGAAATCCTCCCAAATTCATTTCATGAAGTAAGCATGACCCTGATACAAAAAACAGGCAAAGACACTACTAGAAAGGAAAACTACAGACCAATATCCCTCATGAATATAGAGATGCAAAAATCTTCAAGAAAATCCCAGCCAATAGCTTCCAACAACATACCAAAAACTAGTACATCATGACAAAGTGGGATTCATACCAGGTATGCAAGGATGGTTCCACATTAGAAAAACAATGTAAACCATCACATAAGTGAAATAAGGGAAAAGAACCACATGATCACATCAATAGTTGGAGAAAATCATTTGATAAATCCAGCACCCATTACTGATAAAAACTCTCAGAAAAATAGGAATAGAAGGGAAATTCATCATAATAATAAAGGGCATATATGTAAAATCAATTTGTTTGTTTGTTGTTTTGTGCCATTGAGTCTTTTCCGACTCATAGTGACCCCATGCACAGCAGAACAAAACACTGCCTGATCCCGCGCCAGCTCCATGATCCCTGCTATACTTGAGTCCATCATCACAGCCACCGTGTCAATCCATCTCATTGAAGGCCTTCCCCTCTTTCGTCAACCCTCCACCTTACCAACCATGACATCCTTCTCCAGGGAATGGTCCCTTCTGATAACATGACCAAATTAGGTGAGACGAAGTCTGGCCATTCTCGCTTCCAAGGAGCATTTTTGTGCCCTTCCTCCAGGACAGATCTGTTAGCTCTTTTAGCAGTCCATGGTACTTTCAGCATTCTTCGCCAGCACCACAACTCAAAAGCATCAACTCT
>NW_006921838.1:2452653-2459290 GCF_000298275.1 Orycteropus afer afer
AAAATGGCCAAAACCAGTCCATTTCAGCTCATTAATGACGAGAATATCAATCTTTATGCATTCCATTTCATTTTTGACAACTTCCAATTTTCCTGGATTCGTACTTCTTACATTCCATGTTCCAATGATTAATGGATGTCTGCAGCTGTTTCTCCTCAATTTGAGTAGTACCACATCAGCAAATGGAGGTCTCAAAAGCTTTACCTTATCGATATGAGAAAGGCTGGGTTTACTCTGATTATGCAGCTCTTTCCCAGTCCTATTTTGAGAGCCTTCTAACCTAACTGGACTATTCATAAAGTTGCATGGTAATGTATCCAACAGTATTTCTTTGCTATTCATAAGATTTTCCCTGGCCAATTCTTTGAGAAATGGATGGCTTCTTTCTTCTTCCTAGTCTGTCTCAGTCTGTAAGCTGGGCTGATACCTGTGTATCATGTGCATCCCGCTGGGTTTGAAGCATCACTGGCTCAGCCTCAAAACTCACATCAACAGATAACCACAGTAGGACAAACAGACAGACAAGTTTGTCTCCCTGTTGGAAACCTCTCGTACCACCCTTACCTGGGTCCCTGCCCCTGACTCTGTAAAATCAATAGCCAAGATTATTCTCAATGGAGAGAGACTGAAATCATTCCCCTTGTGGACAGGAACAAGACAAGGAAGCCCAGTATCTCCACTTCTATTCAACATTGTATTGGAAGTACTAGCCATGACAATAAGGCAAAAAAGGAAATCAAAGGCATCAAAATTGATAAGGAAGAAGTAAAACTATCTCTATTTGCAGATGATATCATCCTATACATAGAAAATCCAAGAGACTCAGCAATAAAACTACTGGAACTTATTGAAAGATTTAGCACAGTGTAAGGATACAAGATCATCATACAAAATTAGTTGGATTCCTCTACAGCAGGAAAGAGGACTCTGAAAGGGAAAGAAGGAAATCAATACCATTTACAGTTAAGTACCAAAAAGATAACATGCTTGGGAATAAATCTTACCAGAACACAAAACACCTCTACAAAGAAAACTACAAAAGACTATTTCAAGAAACTATAAGAGATCTACATAAATGAAAGAACATGCCATGCTTATGGAAAGGAAGATTGAACAATGTGAAAATGTCAGTATTACCCAAAGCAATTTATGCATTCAATGCAATCCCAATCCAGATTCCATCATTTTTTAAAGATTGGAAAAACCAATCACTAATTTTATACAGAAAGGAAAGAGACCCCAGATGAGCAAAATACTACTAAAGAAGAACAACAAAGTAGGAGGTCTCATACACCCAGATCTCAAAGCCTATTATACAGCTATAGTTGTCAAAACAGCCTGGTGTTGGTACAATGACAGACACATAGTCCAGTGGAACAGAATTGAGAACCCAGAAATAGATCCATCAACCTATGGTCAGCTGATCTTTGACAAAGGGCCAAAATCCATTCAATGGGGAAGCAATAGTTTGTTTTACAAATGTTGTTTGGAAAACTGGATATCCATTTGCAGAAAAATGAAACAAGATCCATACCTCACACCATACACAAAAAACTAACCCCACATTGATCAAAGACTTAAATGTGAAATCTGAAAGTATTAAGTTCATTAGAATAATAATAATAACAATAATAATAAAAATAGGGGCAAATTCAGGGGCCCTAATTTATGGCATAAATAGACTACCAAGCATAACACAAAATGCACATATGGCAGAAGATAAACTAGATGATTGGGACCTTCTAAAAATTAAATTCTTATGTGCACCAAAAGACTTCTCCAAAAGAGTAAACAGAGAACCTACAGAATAGCAAAGAATAGTTGGCAATGATATATTGGACAAAGGACTTATCTCTAAAATTTATAGAAAACTCCAGTACCTCAACAACAAAAAGACAAACAATCAAATTTAAAAAGGGGCAGAAGACATGAATAGGCACTTCACCAAAGAAGACATTCAGGCAGCCAACAAACACATGAAGAAATGTTTTACTATCATTAGCCATTAGAGAGATGCAAAGTAAAACAACCATGAGATATCATTTCACCCCAGCATTAACAGCAAAATTCAACAAGACAAAAAATAACAAATGCTGGCAATGATATGGAGAGATTGGGACTTTCATACACTGCTGGTGGGACTGTAAAATGATACAGCCACTGTGGAAATCAGTATGGCGATTCCTTAAAAAGCTAGAAACAGTCATATCTTTTGATTCAGCAATCCCATTACTAGGTATATATCTTGAAAAAGGGAGAGGCATGACACAGATATATGCATACCCATGTTCATTGCAGCACTATTCACAATAGTATACAGATGGAACCACTTAAGTGCCCATCAACCAAGGAATGGATAAACAGACTGTTACATATACATACAATAGAATACTATGCAACCCTAAAGAATAATGTGGAATCTGCAAAACACCAAATACCATGGATGAACTTGGAGGATATTATGCAGAATGAAATAAGTCAATCACAGAAGGAAAAATACTGTATTAGGCCACTATTGTAAAAAGTCAAGGAAAAGTTTTAATGGAATGAAGCTTTCTTTGTTGGTTACCACACATGGGAGGGGAGAGGAGGTTAAATTCCTAGATATGTTGAAAAAATAAAAAATATATATGTATAAACTAAAGATTATTAGTGGTTACTAGAGAAAGGAGGGAGGGAGAAAAGGGAAGCTTTTGTTTGCAGGGCATTGAGTTTATGCTAATGGTGGTGGAATGTTTTGGAAAACACTAGCAAAAAATGGTAGCACAACATAAAAAATGCCATCAATGTACCTGAGGTGCAAATGGGCAACTTGTTATGTTGGTGAATGACTTGTTGTATTTGTTTTTACCATAATAAAAGTTAAAAAAATGGGAGGGATATAGAAGAAAGAAGTCCAAGATGCACTGGCATAAAACAAGGCTCCAGGAATTGATGAATACCCAAAGAAATGTTTCAAAAAATAGATGCAGCACTAGAGGTGCTCACCTGTTTATGACAAGAAATATGGAAGACTGCTGTCTGGCCAAGTGACTGGAAAAAATACATATTTGGGACCATTCCAAAGAAAGGTAATCCAAAAGAATGCAGAAATTATCAAATAATATGAGTTAGGTCCGACTTGATGGCACATAACAACAAACAACATCATTAATATCACACTAAAGTAAAATTGTGCTTAAGATAATTCAAAAATGGTTGCAGCAGTACATTACAAGGGAATTGCCAGAATTCAAGTCAGATCCAGAAGAGAATGTGGAATGAAGGATATCATTGCTGATGTCAGATGGATCCTGGCTAAAAGCAAAGAACAGCAGAAAGATGTTTACTTGTGTTTTATTGACTACACAAAGGCAATCAACAATGTGGATAATAACAAATTACATATAACATTGCAAAGAATGGTAATTCCAGCACACTCAATTGTGCTCATGAGGAAGCATTATACAGATCAAGAAGCAGTCATTTGAACAGAATAAGGGGATACTCGATGGCTTAAAAATCAGGAAAGATGTATGTCAGAGTTGTATCCTTTCATCATACTTATTCAATCTGTATGCTGAGCAAATAATCAGGGAAGCCAGATTATATAAAAAAGATAGGGTCATCAGGAATGGAGGGAGATTCATAAACAATCTGTAATATGCGGATGATACAACCTTGCTTGCTGAAAATGAACACTTAGAGCACTTACTGTTGAAGATCAAAGACTACAGCTTTAATTATGGATTACAACTCAACATAAAGAAAATGAAAATCCACACAACTGGACCAATAAGCAACATCTTGATAAATGGAGAAAACACTGAAGTTGTCAAAAGTTTCATTTTGCTTGGACCCACAGTCAACATTCATGGAAGCAACAGTCAAGAAATCAAATGTCATATTGCGTTGGGCAAATCTGATTCAAAAGATCTCTTTAGGGGTTAAGAACAAAGGTGTCACTTAGAAGACTAAGGTGCCCCTGACCCAAGCCATAGTATACTCAATAGCTTCACATGCATATGAGTTAAGTAAGACTGCAATAGAATTGATGCATTTGATTATGGTGTTGGCAAAGAATACTGAAGGTACCATGGACCGCTAATAGGATGAACAAATCTATCTTGGAAGGAATACAGCCAGAATGTTCTTTAGAAGCAAGGATGACAATGATTGAGGAGGTGCAGGACCAGGCAGTGTTTCATTTTGTTGTACACAGGGTTGCTATGAGTTGGCACCTAACAACAACAACATGCATATATACAAGAGAAGTGTTCAAGGATTAAGTCTTGAAATACTCCAGTGTTTAATGTTTGGGATAATGAGGAGACATTTAAGAAGAAGCTAGTGAGAGAAGTTTCTAGTTAGTGCAAATGGTTAACATACTAGGCTGCTAAGCAAAAGGTTGGAGGTTTAAGACCACCCAAAGACACCTTGGAAGACAGGCTTGGTGATCTATTTCTGAAGAATCAGCCATTGAAAACATTATGAAGCACAGTCAGACTCTGATACACACAGGGTTGGAATAAGTCAGGGTCACCAAGGGGCAGGGTTGACCCATCAGCAACTGGTTTTTAGTGAGAGAAGCAAACTAAAAGATGTGAAATGTCTGGCAAGCCAGCAGAATAAAGTATTTCAAAGGGGAAGGAGTGATTGGCTTTCTCAAATCTGCAAGTGGGTCAGGGAATATCAGCACTAAGTGTTTTCCAAAAATATGAATGAATGCTCAGTTAAGCAATTTGAAACATTAAAACCCCAAACAGAGAGATTACTAGTGTTCAGGCTAAATGCAGATAGGGGTCTAAACTTTGTTTTCTTCCCTTATTTATAACAATTTGGTCTTTAATGAGAAATTCCACAAATCTCTCAGCTATTAACTTATTTGTTTAGGATCTGTCTTGCCCAGAATTTCAGTGGTTCCTCACCTTTAAATGTTGATAATAATACTTGCCTCTTAGGATTAGTACTCAGAAGGAAGGTTGGATAATCTACTTCTGTAGTGGTGTCACCTCGGAAACCCAAAGAGGGGTCATCTGACTCCAAGGCAGTGAGTTTTTTTTTTTTTTTAAACGATTAGTTGATAGAATGTTGGCACAAAGCACCTAGGAATCTGGGGATGAATTACTCAAGGAGGATACAATATGCCATTATTATACTCAGAACTGTTCTTTCCTATTAGAAGATTGCTTACTTCTCCAGTACCCTGGAGCTTTGACGGGGGCTTTGGAAATGGAGAGCTCTACTCTCCTTCTGTCTGGTAGAGTGTGAGAACTGCTAATCTCACCAATGGGGCAAACCTAGTTAAAGCCTGGCATCTTTTCATCTCTTTGAAGGGGTCGAGCATGGTAAGGCATATAACTCTTCAGAAATCAGCTAGTGGTGGAGTCTGACACAGTCTTTTCTGAAGTCTAAGAAATAGATTTAAAAAAAAAAAAAAAAACAACCTCCAAGGGTATCTTAGAAGTAACAGTGGCCTATGATTTTCAACATAAGCCTAAGGACCCAGTCAGCTAGGGTAAGAACTTCAGACCTGTACTTCTGTTTTCTGGTACACCCTCAGGTTTCAAGTATAAGTCATCCTTCCAAATTACTGCTGAACATAGCAAAGCTCTATGGCTATCTCTGTGGAACTAGAGAGAAAAATAAGCAGATCAGAGTAATTTTGGTTAAAGTATTACATTTTATTCAAATGCAGTTATTCAAGATAAGGCACGTTTTGGGTTCCTAATTTTTATTATGCTTGAGTTTTAAGGATATAGAGAGTGATATGGGAAAGGGAAAGAGAGAATAATAAACTCAGAGAATTTCTGGTTTCTTTAAAAAAAATGTAACAATAATAAAGATAATTGAAAATTTTATTGATCACTAACCTATTTTTTTCAAGGTGCTGAAAAAAAAACAACATACTTCCTCCAAATCACAAGGGCATTCTCTACCACCTTGACTGCCAGATAAAACTGAGTGTCACCAGAACTAAACATCTGGGTGGGAGTAGTATAAAAATATCTGGGACACCATCACCATATGTTGCAACAAAATGGGCAGCCCCATTCATCCAGGCTTTGTTTATGCTTTATATTAATGGACCCAGTCAGAGTAACCAGGCAGCCAACTAGCAGCATATGCTGCTCAGACTGTGTCTGCCTCAATTCCGTTTTCAGAAGCAGTACACAGCCAGACATACCCTGTTCCCAACTGGCTAATCTGTGGCAGCACCAGCCACTTGATCAAACTCTTGCATCTACAGGCATCCACTTTCCCTGCTTAACAAATAGAACTCTTTTGAATTGACACTGATTTGTTTTGAGAGTGTACAGCAGAAAAGATCACAAGGGATGATGGCAGGATTGTGTATATTCTTCTATCTATATTGATTTATTTGTCACTCCTTAGTTCAAACTTTGTCACTGGCTCCCCAGTGTTTCAGGAAGATGTCCAAACTTTTTTCGTAAGACCCATTGTGAGGACTTTGGCATCTACTTTGAATGAAATGGGAAGTGATTATAGGTTCTGCAGAACAAAGACAGCTCTGACTTACAATTTCCAAATATTTCAATAGTTGCTTAGTGAACAGACTGCATGATACAGAGACAAGTAGTGAGAAAAGATAAAAGCTACTATATATATATATATATATATATATATATATATATAT
>NW_006921838.1:2459555-2479091 GCF_000298275.1 Orycteropus afer afer
CCTATCAAAGCATCCAAAGGTCCATATGTAATTTGGCTTCTACTTATTTATTCTTAATTCTCTCTGTTCTCCAACTAAATTAAATGTTATAATTAAATAAGTGTCTTCAAGTCCAGGCTCATTTCTACACCTAGAATTTGTTCTTTTCATCTGCTTAATTAAACTCTATTTTATTAGTCTATCTAAAGCCTAGCTACCTAAATGAAATTTTACCTCTCCACCCCAACCTTGAGATATCTGTAGATTTAATGACATCCACACCTTATGCATTGCCCCCTCAAGTACACCTTTTATATTAGCCCCCCCAAAAATAAGGTGGTACTGTAGCTCAAGCTGTATTGTCAAAATGAACAAAAATCACACATTCAGATTTACTTCATGAGTCTAATAATAATAATAATAATTAAGCATAAACACAAAGCATTGAGAAATCCCTGATAGGTTTTTCAAAAACCTTGAGCTGTTACTCACCCATTCATTCATTCATTTGACTTTTAATGAGAATGTTTACACAGGTAATAGGGAGTCAAATCATATGAGTCTTAGGTCCTATTGAAATAGATCATCCAGTGTAAAGAAGTAGAAGTATGACCTGAGGTAGAAAGATGAATTTCTTGGCTAGAGAGAAGGCAAAAAGTCTAGGTATTCCCCAATCCAGGCAACCAGGAACAGCAAGAGTTATTCAGGTTGAATCTGTCAAACTGGCATCTCTTCTGTCTTAAGAGCCTAGTATCAATGAAATATCACACAGCTATAAATAGAAATGAAGTCAGGATCCAAGATACAGCGTGGATGAACCTTGAAAACATTTTGCTGTATGAAGTAAATTAATCACAAAAGGAAAGATATTGTATAATCTCACCCATATGAAATATCTAAAATGGGCAAATGTCTTGAGAGCCGAGTTTAATAGTTGTTATCAGGAGTGGAAGGGAGGAGACAAAAAAGAGTAACTTTTTAGGAAGCATTGATTTTCTGTTTCTTGTAATGTCAGGGGAGGACAATGTCCACTTTCACCCCAGCCGTGAGCTGTGCCTGTGCCTAAGAGGCAGTGTTACTCCATTTTCTATATTTTTCTTTCTTTTATTTTTTTGGTTTAACTTTTCTGGTATTATCTTTGATTTCTGGAAATAAGAATGAGTACTACTCTTCCAATTAATAATGGAATCAAAGACTAATATGTTCTTATTGTCCAAGGGTCTTTGGAAAAAAATTTCCCCATGACATGAAGTAACCTAAATCAAAGGTTGGTAAATGTGCATAATTGATTTGCATACAGATATTGTAAGTGCCAGCCTGGCATCTTACTACTTCTGCCTCCATCTTGTTGCTGTTGCTGTTAAGCCTCCTTGAATGGATTTTTGAATCATAGCAATCTCATATCACAGAGTTAAACTGTCCCATAGGATTTTCTGTGCTATAATCTTTATGGAAGCAGGCCTGCCAGGTTTTTAGCTAGCAGCTGATTAGGTAGTTTGGTTCTATATGCCAACCCTGCAGTTAGCAGCCAATGCTTAACCATTGCACAACTAAGGTACTATTCAGGGTATTTTCCCCTGGGCAACTGTGTCAATCATTGTAATATGTAAATCAGAGCCTGTCACTCTGTTGCTGGGAAGCTTGTGGTGGTTTCCCATTTCACTAGAAGTCAAATTCCATACAGTGGTGCTGAAGATAGCCCATTCACCAGGTTTCATTGCAAATTAATTTTACCTCTGACTACTCATTCCCTGGGAGTCCCTATAGAGTGTAAACTGTTAATAAGTTAGCCACTAACCATTGGGTTGGAGATTTGAATCTACTCAAAAGAACCTGAGAAGAAAGACTTGGTTTTCTGCTCCCCAAAAAATAGGGATGGAAAACCACATGGAGCACAGTTCTCCTCTGTAATACTTGGGTCATGATGAGACAGAACATATTTGATGGTAGCTGGAGATTGCATGGTAAAATTTTGCAACACTAGCATCCTAGTCATTGGTAATACATTTTCTTCAACATAAACTGTGACTACACACATATACCTTGGCAGACTGAGTATAAAAACCCAATGCCAGCAAATTGATTCCAACTCACAGTGACCCTCTTTGAGCTTCCAAAGGCTGTAAATTTTTATGGAGAGAGCTTTGGTGGCATAGTGCCTAAGGCATTTGACAGCTAACCAGAGGGCTGGCAGTTCAAACCCACCAGCCACTCCTCAGAATGAAGACTGGGCAATCTACTTGCATAGCGATACTGCCTCAGAGAACCAAGGAGGTGTTGCTATGAGTCGGATCAGACTCCACAGCAGTGAGTCTGGTTTGGTTTAATTTGAAATCTTTATGGAAATAGATTGTCTCATCTTCCTCCTGTGGAGCAGCTTGTGGATTTGAACCACCGACCTTCTGGTTAGCCACCAAATGCGTTACTCCCCTATGCCATCAGAGCTCCTTAGATGGAGATACAGGAATTAAATCAACTACATCAATGGAAAGAGATGATGGAAAAGCCTAATATCCTCAGTTAGAACGAGGCCATTGGCTGACTGCAGAATAGATCATAAGTTGCTCATATACAAGTTCAAGATGTAACTGAAGAAAATTAAAACAAGTCCACAAGAGCCAAAGGACAACCTTGAGTATATTCCACATGAATTTAGAGACCATCTGCAGAATAGATGTAATTCATTGAACACAAACAAGTAAAGACCATATGTGTGGGATGAAGTCAAGGACATCATACATGAAGAAAGCAAATGGGTCATAAAAAGACTGGAAGAAATAAAATAAAATAAATGCCAGAAGAACTCTGAAACTTGCTCTTGAACTAAAGTAAACTAGCTAAAGCAAGTAAGAAATGATGAAATAAAAGAACAGAACAGAAGATGTCAAAGGGGGTTACAAAAAAGACAAGGAGATCACATGTTCTGACCTCCTCTAACTGCCCAAGAGGAAGAGAGCATCACCATCAGCAACCCAAGGCCTATTCCTGAAAGGCCAGACATGCTGCCTCCCTCAAGTCCTTTCACCAACCGTTCCTCCCAAAGTACCCACCATCTCTCTCCTGGGTTCAATAATTCACTGCAGTGACCACACAGAACTCACAGATTATGGGGTTTATTAGGGAAGCACCAGGCTACAATTCAAGTTCAGGAAAAATGCTCAGTCTCTCTCCCAGCCCACAGTCTCTCTCCCAACAGTCTCTCTCAGTCTCTCTCCCAACACTGAGTGTCCCTCGGTGTCTCACTCAGCAATACGTGTCTCTTGCGTCTCTTTCCCAGCAGCGCGTGTCTCTTTCAGCAGCACGTCTTCCTCAACCAGCAGTCAGAGAGAGACTGCTTCTGCCTTTAACAAGCCTCTTTTTAGCCTGGCAGAGTGGCCAAACTAACCAATCATAACATCAGAATTCTAAGCACCTGAGATCAGTCTTATGGAGATGATATAACCTTGCTTTTTGAAAATGAGGAGTACTTACTGATAAAAGTCAATGACTATAGCCTTCATTATGTATTAAACCTCAACATTAAGAAAAAGAAAATCTTTACAATCAGAAAAATAAGCAACATCATGATAGATGGAGAAAAGATTGAAGTTGTCAAGTATTTCATTTTACTCGGAACCACAATCAATGCCCATGAAAGCAGCAGTCAAGAAATCAAATGATTTGCATTGGGAAAACCTGCTGCAAAAAGTCTATTTAAAGTGTCCAAAAGCAAAGACATTACTCTGAGAACTAAGGTGTACCTGACCCAAGTCAGGGTATTTTCAATTGCCTCCTTTGCATATGGAAGCTGGACAATGAATAAGGAAAATTTAAGAATTGATGCCTTTGGATTATGGTGTTGGCAAAGAATATTGAACATACCAAGGACTGGCAGAAAAAATCATTATTAGGAGAAAATACTCCCTCAGAAACCAGGAGGGAGAGATTTTGTCTCATATTTTTAAAAAAAAAATGCATTTAATTGAAATATAATTTATGTGCAATGAAATACACAAAACTAAAGTGACATGGGTCAATGCATTTTTTTTTGCAGTGTTCCTTCTGCTCCCCTCTCACCCCTGCTGACCAAAAAGCAAGTTCCCTTCCATATATAAACATTTCCTTGACATTTTACAATAATGAACTAACACTATATTTGTCCTTCTCTGATTGACTTATTTCACTCAACATAATGCCACCAAGTTCATCTATGTTACGGAGTGTTTTGCAGATTCTACATTATTCTTTAGGGTTGCATAGCATTTCATTGTGTGTATGTACCACAGTTTGGTTATCCATTCCTCTGTTGATGTGCATGTAGGTTGTTTCCATCTTTTTGCTATTGTAAATAGTGCTGAGATGAACATGGGTGTTCACATATCTGTTCTCATCCTGGCTGTCACTTCTTTAGGATATATAGCTAGTAATGGAATTGCTGGGTCAAATGACATTTCTAATTCCAGCTTTTCCCACTGTTTTCCACAGTGGTTGTATCATTTTACAGTCCCACTAGCAATGGATGAGAGTCCCAATCTCTTCACATCCTTGCCAGCATTTGTTATTTTCTGTCTTGTTGAACTTTGCCATTAGTGCTTGGGTAAAATGGTATCTCACTGTTGTTTTGATTTTCATCTTTCTGATGGCTAATGATCGTGAGTATTTCTTCATGTGTTTGCTGGCTGCCTGACTATCCTCTTTGGTGAAGTGTCCATTCATGTCTTCTGCCCATTTTTTAATTGGATTGTTAATCTTTTTGTTGTTGAGGTGTTGGAGTTCTCTATAAATTTTAGAGATAAGTGCCTTGTCAGATATGTAATTATTGACAAGTATGAATTTTTTACTGTCATTTTGTGTGCTTGTTCGTGGTGTTGATTTCTTTGTTCCATATAATTTCCTGTGCTGAGCTTTTTTTTTGTTTATGAATCCTGTTATCGATCACTTCCTTTGTTGCTGTTGTTTAAGTATTTGCTAAATATTTGTACTGGTATTCTTTTTTATTTTGATGTGAAGATTTATCATTTTTTGAGGTTACTCTGATTTATAATTTCTTCCCACATTTACAACATCCGTTCTATCTTGTATTTGTCTTGACGCCCCTACCGTTTAGAAGTTCTGTAACTACAGTTTTTTCTCTCGTTTTGGTTTTCTAGTTGTCTTCATTTGCCAATTGATGCCTCTGGTTCCCTGTTTACAATCTTGTAGGCTAATTTACTTTGGATACTTCTGTAAGTGGGTTGGTTTCTGGGTCATATTGTCATGTGAGTTAATGGTCAGTTGTTGTTTGCTGTTGTTGGCTCTCTGTCCAAAGGACTTCCTTTAGCATCTCTTGTAAGGTTGGTCTGGTTTTAACAAATTCCCTTAATTTCTGCTTACCTAAACACATCCTAATTTCACCATCATATTTGAGGGACAATTTTGCTGGGTATATAATTCTTGGTTGGAAATTTTTATTTTTCAGGGTTTTATAAATACCATCCCATTGTTTTCTGGCATGTATGGTCTCTGCCAAAAATACCAAGCTTATTCTTATTGGTTGCCCCTTGTAAGTAACTTTTCCTTTCTGCCATGGTGCTTTCAGGATTCTTTCTTTGTCTTTCGTTTTGGTGAGTTTGATTTTCTTTTGGGGTCTATCCTGTTTGGGGTTCGGTGGACTTCTTGAATGAATATATTCTCATCTTTCATCACACCAGCAAAATTCTCTTCCAACAACTTTTTTACAACTTTTTCTGCGGTTTTATTTGTCTCTTTCTGTTCTGGAATTCCAATTACACATAGGTTATTACTTTTGGTGGTATCCCACATGAACCTTAGGCTTTCTTCATTTCGTTTTGATCTTTTTTCTGATTTTTCCCTTTCTGAAGAATTGAAGTATTTGCCTTGAATCTTACTAATTCTGTCTTCCATTGATTCAACTCTACTCCTTTGCCCATTCAATATGTTATCTATTTCTGAAAATTTAGTATTGATCTTCTGGATTTCTCTCTGTTGATTTTGTATCATTTCTAATTTTCCATTTATTTTATTTGGTTCTTGTATTGTCTTTTGAAATCGTTCTAGGGTTTTTTCTGTGTTTTCCTCAATTTTGTCAGTTTTCCTTGATCTGTCTCTCAATTAATTGAAGATACCTAAATATAATTCTTTTGAATTCCTTATCAGGGAGTTCCAATGCTGCTTCGTCCTCAGGGATATGGTTTGGGTCTGAATCCTGGTCCCTTGTTTTTCCTGCTTTATTTTGCTTCGTTGTGTGGATGTGATGCTCTGTTATCTCTGAGGCATTGTGACATTTTTGTGTTTATATTTAATTTTGATTATACATTGGAGTGCCTTGCCCACAATTTTTGTTTTCTTTGTTTTGTTTGTATGTTATCTACGTAAGCAGGGTACTGTGCTGTGCTCCTCTGTTTGCTAGTTGGCAACACTTATACACTCACCACGTTTACTTTCCTGTTGTCTGCCTCCCGGATGTCCCTGCTGTCCTTGGAAAATGGAGCCTATTCTTAGGTCTCTGGAATCTTAATGAAAATGCTGTCACTTTAAAATGGCCACCAATTGTAAACATTCAAAATTGCTGTACCCTTGGTCACTTTAAATATCCACAATGGCTACTGTGTGTAAATAATCAAAATGGCTGCACCTTCCAGACAATCAAAAGCCTACAGCTCAGAATGTCTCTCTCCTTGCTGGTTCTTTTCCTACTCATAGGTCACCAGCACAGTCATCCCTGCAGCCCTTGGCAACCAGGGCTGATCTTTAGGTCAATTCTCAGGTCCCAACACCTCTTGGAAATATTCAGGCTGTTGGTCCTGTCAGAGTAGCTGCTAGTCCACTGTTCCAACCATCTCTGTACTGTTTTCATTCAGGTTTTTCCACTAGTTGGTGCCTAATCCATTTCTGTATACTTCTTTTCAAAGCTCAGAGCTCCAGGATTATCTTCTGTATCTCTGTCAATTGGTTTCTCTTTTCTTTGTTGAAGAGGGTCTGTGGAGCTCATCTGCCTATTACTGGAAGTGTGTTTCATATGCTTTGGACATGTTATCAAGAGGGACCAATCCCTGGAGAAGGACATCATGCTTAGTAAAGCAGAGGGTCAATGTAAAAGAGGAGGACCCCAAATGAGAACGATTGACCCAGCGGCTAGAATAACTGTATGAAACACCACAGTATTTGTGAGAATGGTGCAGGACTAGGCTGTGTTTTGTTCTGTTGCATATAGGGTAAGTATGAATCAGAACAAACTCTTCGGCACCTAACAACAACTGTATAACAACAACAACTGCAGCAGAGCTCTTAGATGGCTCTATTGTAAGTAGGTTCTGATGTTAAGTCAGATGTATTTTTTTTTTCTCATTTTCATTGTTATTTTCCTTTATGATCAGTATCTTTATAAATACAACCTTTATTTGTCTTTGTGCGGTTGGCATGAGAACTATAGCATCAGAAAATTAAGTGCTGCAGCATTGTATATAGTGTATAGTATTAATGATAAAATGTTTTTAAAAATGGACGTTTGTGAGTGCAGCTTTTTACTTGAATATGACATAAGTTGGGGACTACCCACCAGCTTTCTGGTTAGCAGTCAAGTGCCTTAAGCACTACGCTACCAGACCATACACACACACACACACACACACACACACACACAAACACACTATATCTTCAACTGTAATTCTAGTTAATTATAAAAACAAACACCACCACCACCACCACCATTGCTGTGGAGTTGATTCTGACTCATAGTGACCCTATAAGAGTAGAACTGCTCCATATAGTTTCCAAGATGGCAATCTCTGCTAAAGCAAACTACCACATTTTTCTCCCACTGAGAGAGTGGTAGATTCAAACCACCAACCTTTTGGTTTGTAGGTGAGCGCTTAACCACTATATACTACCAGGGCTTCTTTTAATCCTAGTAATGGCCAAGAAAAGCCAGATAGTGCTCCATCCTTTGTGCATGTCTCATGCTTCTCTGCACTATTAACATTCTATTATAGTCTTGAATAGTAACTTGAAAGACACAGAAGGATTTCCATATTCATTTTCTATTGATGATGTCTTAATCCACCTGCTTCGCTTTTGAAGGATTTTTCTATTGAGGGATATTATTAATTCATACAGAGTAATAAGGTATTAATAAATGGTGAGTGTTTTATAGCTCTTGCTGTGATCTGAAAATCCAGCTGTGTTCTCTCCACCTTCTTTATAGCTAAAAAATAATAGATGCAATTCAGCCAATAGTTCTGCTGCTGATGCATCAGGCTGAAGGGACTATGCTCCTTTGAGGACTGCTGAAATCCTATTATTAGAGCTTTTGGCATTGCTTTTATTAGTGCAAAAAATACATAAAATAGATTTACTCAGATTTCCAGTTTATACAAGGTGAACTTTTTTTTTTTTTTTTTTTTTTTACTTCAAATGCAAGTTATTATTTTTAACATTTGTTAGAATGACCCATTTGTCTAAAGGTGGTGCCAGAGAGAATCACCATGATGATTTATGGAGGTTTCAAAGATACTGTGGTGGAATTTGTTTTCATTAAATCAGTATCCATCCCTCCTCTTCCTGGAAACAGAACTACTGTTTTTATTGGGAAGATCCCACCTCCACTCTTAGGCTAGGTCATCCTATGAGTTTACACCATATTTGGTACCAGTAGCAGGTTTCTTATTCAGCCCTTTATCAATCCTAGGATTTCATTCTCTTAACTGCAGTGACTGGATCAGTGGTGAGCACCTGATTCCTGTTGGATTATTTGATGTCAGGATTCACATATTTTGTTCAACTGTCACACCTTGGGTTGCAAAGTTGACATAAATATTTAGCAATTCACAGTCACTGTGCACATTCAAGGAGAAATACTGCTTGAGATTAAAGTCTACTCAGAGGTGAATGGGGCAAGAGATTAGGAAAGCTAAAGAGTGATTTCTGATAACCTAGTTTGAATCCCTGGGACTAAGTGCGCCCATAGTTCTCTCCCTAGACTATTTATTTTTGTGACAGAGTAAACTCCACATTTTGCATAATGCAAGTTGAGCTAGGTTTCTACCATTAGCAACTCAAATAACCTTGACTAATTTAGAAAATGAATTCATTTGAAGATTTATCTTTCTGGAAATGTTCAAAAAGGATATCATGCTAAGAGTTGAACAAAAACTAAATTTGAAGTCTGTAAATCTCTTTTCAAAATCTTGTCTTATTGTTTTCTGAGACATGATTGCAGGTCCCTTCGATGATCTGAGCTCATCTTTGAGAACGCTATAATGATGTCTTTCCTCATCTACATTTCAGTGTTGTTGTGAAGATCAAATGGAACAATGAATGTGAAATTTCTCTGGGAACTCAAAATGCAATGTAAAAATGGTGATTGATTAAGTTTGTTTTAATTCACTGAGTTTCATAAAAAGATAAAATATCTAGTACATATTTATTGCAAGAGGTTATTTAAAAAATAATAATCTATCTCATTATTAATGATTGTATGAATGTGACTGTCTCAGGTGCTTAGGGAAGTTCTGTGGTGAAAAAAGGACAAGCTGGGCAAAACTCAAGAGTAGGAGCCAAGTGAGAATATCATTTATTCATTCATTTAGCAAATATTTACGAGCACCAACTATCACTTCAGATACTAAAATAAGGCCCAGAGATATACACAGAAAAAATACTTTAGGTACAACTTGGGAGATAGACCAATATACAAATAACTGAAATGTGATAAAATAAGTGCTATGATAGAGATAAGAATCAAATTCTATAGAAGTAGAGAGAAGGAATTCCCTATAATGCTTAGAGATACAAGGAAAAGTTTCAGTAAGAACTTGACCTTTAAGTTCTGTCTTGAAGGATAAAATAAAGTTCTCCAGGGAGAGAGAATTGAAGAATAGTCTGCAAATTTTAAACCTAAAGGAGGTGGTGGAGATCAAATAGCTTCGAGCACAATATGATACCAAATTTGTATTCAGAATATGTGGATTCCAATATCAGTTCTTCTGCTAATTCTCTGTGTGACCTTGCTAACATTATTCAATATCTCTCGTCTTATTTCTCAAGTTACAAATGAGGGTGTTACATCAACATTTATATTCCATCCCAAATAGCTTATAAAAACAAGTCACCAAGTTGATTCTGACTCTTGGTGATGTCATGTGTGTCAGAGTGAAATTGTGCTCCATAGGGTTTGCAATGACTAATTTTTTCAGTCACCTCTGTGTAGACTAGAACCTTCAAACTTTCAGCTAGCAACTGAGCATGTTAACCTTTTCTACTTCCTAAGGACTTCTCAAATAGCCTATACTCTATGTCTGAAATCCTATTTTACAGATACAAAATTTTGAGGTTTAAGAAAGTTAAATAACTTATCTAAGAAATGGATATGAACATAGAAGACAAGAATGACTTCAGTCATAAGCTTCAACATAAAATTGCAGTAAATGGTCAGAGTTAGTCCATTTGAAATTAATTTCAAATTAGTTTCTTGCTACATGTTTAATTTCTTCACTGCTGTTTTTGTGATTGGCAGCCTGACATTCAGAAGAAGATCTGGTAAAGTCTGCTGAGCAATCAGGTATCTGGCTATAATATGTATTATAACTACTTTTATAGATGGGCAAAAGAACTGTAATGGTCTTCTATACAAGGAAATTATACCTCTGTGTTTTGGCACCATAAGAATTTTCCTAGTAGTTGACAAATATAATACAACTGTGATAATAAACAACGTGTTACTCTTAATCTGTGCCTAAAAATTTCTGTGGTGGAGCTACCATTCACCATATGTGGCTTATACCTTAAGTGAATTACTGTAACTGGTAAGAAGTTTTAGACTTCTGAATTAGCAAATGGCTGCACCAACTCTGATTTGTCTTGCAAAATTGCATCAAAGATGAATCTCGTGTTCTCACCTATGAGACTTATGTCATAACCTGGGAAGATGTTCCCAAACTGGGCATCAGTACTTTTATGGACAGGTTCCATGATATGTCAAACACTTACCAAGTAATCATCTTCCTCAGGGCCAGTTGCCCATTCTCAGATAAAGACTAGGTTTTACTAGATTTTACCAAGCAGATTTTGTCACTCAGAGGCATCCCAGCTAAATATTAGTTTGAACATTTATGAGCCTTCCAAAACCAAGGTAGAACCAAGTAACAGACAAATAAAAGTTCTCTCAAGTATGGTATTTTGTCAATTATTTTTTCTAGTTCCATTCACAATGTGAGAGTAAGCATATTCTAACCCAAGCCATGGAATTTTCAATCGCTTCATATGCACATGAAAGCTGGACAATGAGTAAGGAGGGCTAAAGAAGAGTTGATGCTTTTGAGTTGTGGTGTGGGTGAAGAATGCTCAAAGTACCATGGACTACCAGAAGAACAAACAAATTTGTCGTGGAAGAAGTGCAGCTGGAATGCTCCTTGGAAGAGAAATGGCCAGACTTTGTCTCACCTATTTTGGTCTTGTTGTAAGAAGGGACCATTCCCTGGAGAAGGATGTCATGCTTGGTAGGGTGGAGGGTCAACGAAAGAGGGGGAGGCCTTCAAGGAGATGGATTGACACGGTGGCTGCAATGATGGGTTCAAGTATAGCAGGGATTGTGGGGCTGGTGCGGGATCGGGCAGTGTTTCGTTCTGCTGGGCATGGGGTCGCTATGAGTCGGAAATGACTCGACGGCACTTAACAACAACAAGTAAATGAATTAAATACATTTCTCGAAGTACACAGGTAGTGCGGGCTCAAGCACAACCCACCACAAAAATGAATGTCAGGACCTGATCTCCTAAACACTGCCTTAAGTGTTTGTATTTTTAAAGTAGTAACTGTGTTAGAATGATAAAAATCAGGCTTGCCTTGCACAAATACTCCTCCAAAAGTATCTCTTTAGTAAATGTATTGAGTTTAACTGAATTGAAATATTCCTACCACATTTGAATTATGGAGATAATACAGAATGAACAAAGTGAAAGAGACAAAAAGAAAACTAATCACTCCCTGCAGTGTGTTAGCTGCCTAGTTTCTTGTTTGCTTGTTTTAAGATACATGTATGTATTGGATTAAATTGCCTGAGTTCATAAGGCCATTGCTAGCATTCACTTACCTGTATGTGGTTTTACTCACTAAATAAACTAGAACTTTGTTTTTGTTTATATGTTTATAAAGTCATAAGCAAAATAATGCCACACAAAACTTGCAAAGTGAATAGTAGAGACCTTAATGTAGTAACAGCAGGATTCAGGAAAATTGGGTTATCTGGAAAGTTGACAGTAAGAAACTAGAACTTTGGATGATTTTACCACCTGAGCAAAATCTTCTGCCTCCAAGTGGAACCTTCACTTGGATTTTAGCCCTGGGACATGAGGTAAATACGGACCCACCATACCAGCTGCCTTCTGTGAGCTTGCCTGCCCAGTAGCCAAACCAGCAACAAATGGACACACCTGCCAAACTCCTACATTCACAGTTCCACAAGGCCAAGCTTAACTGATCACAATGCTTCTACATTAATCTACAAGGGACATTTCACTTTAAATCCAAAACTTTTGAAATCTTCCTACTCACTTCTTAAACATTCAGCTCTAATTGTTCCAAATGTTACAGTTTTTTGTTTGTCTTTTTCCCTACTCAGCTACAACAAACACCCTGGCCCTTTGGATTCCTAGGAAAAGACAGGTCCCTTTTGGAGTAGAGATAAGAAAACAGAAAATGTTTTTCTTTTCCCTTCCTCCTTATATTCATGGAGTTAAAAAAAAAAAGAAATAAAAATGAGTTTCCGTGATTACATAATCCAATCTCTTCATTTTAAATATAGGGAATTCGAGGTACAAAAATTTAAGGAAATTTTCCAAGGTCATTTGTTGAACAGCAGAATCAAGTTTTGACAACTAATTTCCCAGGCAGTTGCCTGTGACTGACACTTCTGTCTTTGCTTCCATGACCATATGCTCCACTCTGAGCATTAAAAAAAAAAAAAAAAAAAAAATTACTGCTGTTGAGTGGATCCAACTCATAGTGACCCTTCCTTGGGTTCCTGAGACAGTATCATTATGGAAGTAGATTGCCTAATCTTCCTTCCGATGAGTGGCTGGTGGGTTTGAACCTCCAGCCTTCTGGTTAGCAGTCAAATGCCTTAGGCACTGATGCTCTTGAGAAGAGAAAGCTAGACAGTCATGAAGTTGAAAGTTAATTATCTGGGGAAATATATTTTCACCTAAGGACAAAGCTCTTACAACTAACTCTCTGGAGAGATGTCAGGAGGATGAAATGCAAATTTAATCTCTACCTTGGAAATTATTTGAGACTGTAATGAGCTCTGGTTATCTTTAAAAGCACATTCTTTTTAAATTGGTGGTATTTTAAAAATGCTTCACCAGTTATATTCATCACCAGGAATAACATACCACCCACACTGTATTTTTATTATAGCAATGCCTCATTAGTATATGCATGCAGGTGTAGGACAAAGATCATGGAGAAAACTCACTCACAAAATCTGCCCTTCCCACCCTCAGTACTACATCTTTTAGTTTAGTTAATATAAATCATCTTCATGTAATTTAGTCATAACAGGGAATCTATGGATGTAAATTCAGGTCATAGCCTGGAGTAAGTGTTAAGTAATTTGGATACTGATAATGATCAAATAAATAAAATATATCTGTTTTTTCTACTGGAAGAAAAAAAAGTTAATATAACATGTGTATATGCTTATGTGTATTGGTGTGTGTGTATACACACACAAACACACACACACACACACACACACATATATATATATATATATGACATCTATAATTATAGTTATATCAGTATGGAAGGAGCCCTGGTGGTGCTGTGGTTAAGGCATTGGATTGCTAACAAAAAGGTAGGTGATTCAAACCCACCAGCCACTGGGTGAAGATGAGGCAACCTGCTTCTGTAAAGATTTATAGTCTTGGAAACCTGATTTACAGTCTTGGAAACTATGGGTCAGAATCAACTTGATGAAAGTGGGATTTATTTTTAAGCTGTGTAGATAAGAATAATTATTATATCATTATTGATATAGATATAAATAGTAAGTATAGAAACTGAGGAAACAAAGACTCAGTGACTTTAAGTGATTTGCTGAAAATTATTCTCAATATCGAGATAAGAGAAACAGTTTTATGATGCATGTGTATATGAAAGTATACTGATATTTCCTTAATGGTAGTTAGGCAGTGTGGGACAAGAAATGAAGACTTTTGGGAAGAATAAAGTGTTATCTGTTTTTAGACATTATAGTTTCATAAAATGAATCTAAAGATTTTTAAATAATTTAAATTACACAGATTATGTTCTCTGACCAAAGGAATTAAATTAGAAATTCACAATAGAAGGAAATTTGGGAAATTCATAAATATGTGAAAAATAAACAACATATTTCTTAAGAATCGACAGGTTAAAGAAGAAATCACAAGGATTAGTAAATATGTTGAGATGGATGGAAACAAACACAAAATTCCAAAATTTATGAGATGCAGTAAAAGCATCATTCAGAGGGAAATTTATAGTTGTAAATGCCAATATTAATGGAAGAGAGGGAGAATGGAAAAAGTTTACAAATCAATAGCCTAACTTAACACTATAAGATAACAGAAAAGGGTGAAGTTAAACACATAGTAAGCAACAGAAGAAAATAATAAAGGATGATGAAGAAATAAATTAACTAGGGGCCATAAAGACAGCAAAACTCCATAAATCAAAAGGATGATTCTCTGAAAAGATAAACAAAATCAACTTTTAGCTACATAACCAAGAGAAAGAAAATACTCAAATAATCAAAATCAGAAATGAAAGAGGGACATCACTACCTGCCCAACAGTAATAATGAGGATTTGGAGCACACACCAAATATAACTGTATGCCATCAAATTAGTAAACTTCAATGAAATAGACCAATTCCTAGGAAAACACTACTACCAAACTTACTCAAGTATAAATAGAATATCTGAATGGAACTGTAATTATAAACTAAAGATATGGAATTAGTAATGAAAAATTTCCGTGAAGAAAAGCCCAAGTCCGTATAGTTTCATTGCTGTATTCTACCAAACATTTAAAAAATGAATATCAACACTTCACAAACTCTCCCAAACAATGGAACAGGAAGAAATATTTTCCAATTCGTTCTATGATCTCAATGAAACCAAAATCAGGCAAACATATTCCAAGAAAAAAAAATTAAAAACTAAATTCCATATCAATAAAAGATGCAGAAATTCTTAACTAAATACTAGTAAACTGAATACAGGAATTTATATAATATTTTTCCCTACGAAAATGTTCATGACATGGTCAAATAAGACTTATCTCAAATATTCAATGTTGGTTTTTACATATGAAAATTAATCAATGTAATACATTAGTTAATAAAGTACAAAATAATACATAATTAATAAAGTACAAAAACTATATGGTCAACTCAATAAGTGCAGAACACACATTTGACAAAATCCAATACTTTTTCATGATAAATACACCCAATAAGCTAGAAAGAAACACACTGAACCTGATAAATTACATGTAGGAAAAGTCTACAGATAAAGTCAAATTTAATGGCTAAAGACTGAATGCTTAACATTAAGATCAATTAAAAAAGAACATCTTCTTACATCACGTCTTTTCAAAACTGTAGTCAAGTGTTCTGGTTATCTAATGCTTCTCTAACAGAAATATAGTACAAATGGGATGGCTTGAACAAACAAGAGCTTACTCTCTTACAGTTTGGGAGGCTAGAAGTCTGAGTTCAATGTGCCAGGCTCTAGGGGCTGAATGAAAGCCCCTTGACCTTGGGCTTCAGCTCTGCCTCTTGTTCCTGACGCACTGAAGCTAGAGGCTTCAGTATATCCCTCTTATTCACTGGCAACCTATTACCTCTTATAAAATAAAAGTTACAGATTGAGATATAATAGTCAATGTAGGATACATATTTTTCACTCTATTCTAGCACGCCTGCTTTTGAATTTAGAGTATCTTCCATCTTGGAAGGTTTGGGAAGAAGCTTCTGCCCTAACTTACTTGCTTCCCCCTATAAGGAAGAGTTATTTATCTCTTCATTAGTACTAGGAGAAGGAACTTGTACAACTCAAGTGCTTCTTGGTTCTTTTAGGTTGCCTTCCCTAGCACTTTGTGCATTTTCATTTGATCATGCTTCAAAATGTTTACCACATGTACATCAGGACCTACATTTCTTTTCTATATACAGGTCTAAATGTTCATCCTCTCTATTTCTGCTGTTGTGGTTCAATACTATGAAGCAAATATTTCCTTTTCACCTTGCAGTTATAGTTATAAATTATAGACTCTTCCTTAGATGAGTTGGTTCATGGTATAGGCATAAGTATGGGAGTTGAATAGGGAGAAGTAAAAATTCTTCTTGCTCATGCTCAAGTCAAACTTTATTA
The DNA here is from genome assembly GCF_000298275.1 of Orycteropus afer afer. Classification (NCBI taxonomy): domain Eukaryota; kingdom Metazoa; phylum Chordata; class Mammalia; order Tubulidentata; family Orycteropodidae; genus Orycteropus; species Orycteropus afer. Next base: position 2,475,929 of record NW_006921838.1, read on the forward strand.
GTAGTAATGTGGTATTTGACTCTTACTGCAATTCTTAAATGGTTCCAAACTTGGAGCAGTAAATCCTAGACATACAAGCTCAGAAACCCCAGGAGGGGTCTCTGTGAACTGGAAACAACTTGATGGAAGTGAGTTTTTTTTTTTTTTTTTTTTTTTTTTTGAAGTGGGATGTTATGCACTATCCCTTAAATGGAAATAGCATGTCAGTAATATCATAATACAAGAAGGTCATCTGTCAAATGTATAGCAACAAAAAAAGATAGGGCACAACTGGCTTCAACCAATTGTGTCCACTTGTGGAAAAGTAAGTTATCTCCAAAATGACACCAGGTGACAAGTTTATGCCCTGAAATCTTTTTTATTTACCTGGACCATATGGAAAATAAAATGCTCGTAAAGTCCATATCCCACTGTGGAATCATACAGTGTGGTTTTGAACAGCATGGTTTTTGCCTTTCTACAAATCAAGGTGTTCACTAGTTCCAGAGGGAAGCAGGCTGATGCACTGCTGCTGTGGCCATTCTCATTCAGCTGTGTCCCTGCTCTCCAAGGATAGGCAACCATCTGTCCAGGATTTTTTAACGAGAGTTCTGCCTAGAGGCAGGAAGCTGGACAACATGGCCAGACTTATGTAATGTTCCCAAACTGTACTTCCACCCTATTTATTTCAGCATTAGCTTTTGGGTTTTAGATTACCTAGAATAGGAGGGGAAAGTGAAATGGGGAGACGCTGGTTTCCTATTTTTCATGTACTTTAATATTCCATGCTTGAACTGCTCACCTGTCCTTATCCTCTTTTCCCTGAGTCCTAATTTCATTCACATCACAGGACAGAGAGAAAAAGGTCCATTATATCACTTTTCTCCAGTTATATTCTCTTTGTGCAGACACTGTTGCCTCCAGAATTCATCAAAATCTTGTATGAGGCTCTCCTTTAAATGTCCCTTTGCAACCTTTTGTATTAGTGACATTGGTACTCTAACCTCAGACCTGTAATTGAAATAAATAGTGCAGAACTATACTGTGGGCATTTTCTTCTCTGTGCTGGCCAATTCATTTTATCTGCAAATTTTAAACTGCATGGAGATGAATATTAATGGCCATATTAGTATGTAAAGGTGGCATTGAGATTGATGCATGGTAAATGCTCCAACTTGAAAGTGGAATTGTCTATCTCTCTGATAATTCCATGTTGTCAATAGCTAATTAGACACTCTTGAGACCCAGATGTTTTTATTTTTTTCCCTCTCATATATGCTACGCTTTCGTTCAAGATTCTCCCTGGGGGGGAAATGCCTAATCAATTTAAGAAGAAACCAATGTCAGGTCATTCTATTAATCAGTCTAGAGCTTCTCTCTAAAAGCATATGTATCATCAACCAAGGGTAATCAGAAATGTGACACAGATCACACTAAAGAAACAACTCAGATGAACACACAAAATCAGGAAGGGAATTTAATTCACATAAATATTATCTCTATTTCAAATAAATATGAAAAATAAGTTGTTGTTGTTATGTGCCATCAAGTCAGACCCAACTCATAGAGACCCCTCCTTGAGTTTCCAAGGCAGTATCACTACAGAAGTAGATTGCTCCATCTGCCCTCCGAGGAGTGGCTGGTGGGTTTGAACCGCCAGCCTTCTGGTTAGCAGTCAAGTGCCTTAGGCACTATGCTACCAGAGTGCTTTTAAAAATAAATGATTTTATTAAATAAAATTATTATTATCTATAAATACTTGGGGAGCTCTGGTAGCATAGTGCCTAAGGCACTTGACTGCTAACCAGAAAGCTGGAGGTTCAAACCCACCAGCCACTCCTCGGAGGGCAGATGGAGCAATCTACTTCTGCAGTGATACTGCCTTGGAAACTCAAGGAGGGGTCTCTATGAGTTGGGTCTGACTTGATGGCACATAACAACAACAACATAAATACTTGAGTCAAATTCTGAATATGATTATCTAAATGAGGATCTGAAAGATAAAAATCAAGAAAACCTCCCAGAATACAGACCAGGCAGAAAAACTGAAAGAAAATATGGGAGAAGTTAATTTGGAAGAACTATAGACTCCTCAGAAGGAAGATGGGGCAATCTACTTCCGTAGTGATACTGCCTCAGAAACCCAAGGAGGGGTCGCTATGAGTCGGGTCTGTCTTCACGGCACATAACAACAACAACAACATAGATGTAGCAGAGCTCTGGTGGTGTCGTACCTAAGGTATTTGACTGCTAAACAGAAGGCTGAAGGTTCAAACCCACTAGCCACTCCTCAGAAGGAAGGTTGGGCAATCTACTTCCATAGCGATACTGTCTCCGAAACCCAAGGAGGGGTCACTATGAGTCGGATCTGACTCGGCAGCAATGAGGTTTTGTTTTTTTTTAATAGATATAAGAACTCCAAATAAATCTTTATGGAGTTTCACAGTAAGAGAACAGAGATAGAAGAGGAGAAGAAATCATAATAGAAGATCATTGCCCTAAACTAAAGGAAATCCTGTCCTCAGATTGAAATGTTCTACCAAATGTCCAATAAACACAGATGTGTATTATGTGGGAGAAAGATCAGCATTGCAAAGAAAATTTTGAAAGTTTTTAGAGTGTGTGTGGGGTTGGCTGAAGAAAAGCCTTGCAATGAAAATAAAATAAAATAAATAAATAAAATTGTTGCCTTAAAAATTCTTTAAATGTATTCTGGATGCTAGAGGACAATGAGGAGCTGTCTGCAAAGTTCAAAGAACAATTTTGAACCTACTTCTTCATCAAGGCAAAATAAAATATTTTCGAAATTAAATCACTCAGAATGTTCAACTCTTATGAATTCAATCTGAAAAAGAGAAGTTACCTGAGGATGTACTAAATTTAAAAAAAATACAAAAAACAATAGCTCAAAAAATAAATCTCATGTTATTAGAGGCAAAGCATAAGAAAAATGGTAAGATTATGCATACATTTTTAAAAAAAGAACTATAAAAAGTATATTCTCAACAAAGTGGAAGAAAAACGTGAAACAAAGTTCAAAATCATTAAAAAAAAAAAAAAAGACCAGATTTACTAGTCTGGTAGCATAATGCCTAAGGCACTTGACTGCTAACCAGAAGACTGGTGGTTCAAACCCACCAGCCACTCCTTGGAAGGAAGGTTGGGCAATCTACTTCCGTAGTGA
>NW_006921838.1:2479566-2486441 GCF_000298275.1 Orycteropus afer afer
ATACGTTCTCCAGAAGAAAAGTAGACACAAATATATAATTAAGAGCAGAAAAGATTTAAAACGTATGTCTAAGACATATGTTTCTCTTAAAAAGAAAAAGGGTGTTGATTAGAAAACCATGAAATACAAACCATGTATATGAAAATGGTATTCAAATATAAAGCACTTCAAAGTATGGCTTGATTTTGAGAAATAGACCGAATGTAAAAATAAAAATCAAATTTGCCTTGATGCTTAGAACTTTCTCTTTTGAATGACACATAAAGAAATAGATTTCCTTCCTTTTGAACTCAGTCCAATTGTTTGAGTCAGTGTGGAAAATATAACATTTTTTAGTAATGTTATTATTTTATTTCTATATCTTTTTTAGAATAAAGCTATGAACAAAGCACAAAAATTTAATATTATAGAACACTTCATAAATATTGGGGCAGACCAACAGGAGGGAAAATCCTCAGTGAGATATATTGACACACTGGCTATGACAAGGGGCTCAAGCATTACAGTGATTGTGAAGATAGCACGGGACCAGGGAGTATTTTCGTCTGTTGTATATAGGGTCACTATGAGTCGGAACCAACTCAATGTCACCAAACAACAATATAAATATTATAAACTTTGACAATATAAAAATAATGATGTAGTTGAGAAAGACACCAAGGAAAGTAGAGGATACATGAAGAAAGATTCTGTACTTGCACTACTACCACTTTTCCTACCTATTTGATGGAGAGTCTGTATACAACCTCAAAGTCCATGCACCACAGAATAGACCATGAAATGTACTGTTAAATATAATATACTCATCTAGATGTCTAAATATTAATATGACAAAGTTTGGGAGATATCATGTAGAGGGAGTTTGAGCATTTGAGCATGGATGAGGTAGGATGAAGAGCTCTGGTGGTGCACTGCCTAAGGCATTTGCCTGCTAACCAGAAGGTTGAAGGTTCAAACCTACTAGCTGCTCCAGCGGAAGGGCAATCTACTTCTATAAAGACTTACCACTGTGGAAACCAATGGGGGTCGCTAAGAGTCTGAAATGACTTGATGGCAGTGACTTTTTTTGGAGGTAGGATGATATATCCCTCATCTGGGAATCAGTTAACACTGAAAAAAGTTGATAAGTGAAAAAAATAGATACTAAAATACATTTCCATTTACAGTGTGAAATGTTATAAAAACTAAATACTGAACTAGTTTTAGGTTACAAAGAAGATACAGGACATATATCCATTATATTGTAATTCCTCAGTTAGTGTTAATGACTACCTCTGGTAGCATAGTGGCTAAGACACTTGCCTGCTAACCAGATGGCTGGTGGTTCAAACCCACCAGCCACTCCTCAGAAGGAAGGTTGGGCAATCCTACTTCCGTAGTGATACTGCCTCGGAAACCCAAGGAGGGGTCGCTATGAGTCGGGGCCGACTCGACGGCACATAACAACAACAACAACAACATCAATGGTTTAGCAATTTAATCAGCTATGTGTGGTATGTGCAGGTGGGAATGGGTGTTATGTACATGACTTGAATATAGTACTCTCATTTTGTGCAATTATTCTTTTAATCACCATGGACAATAAAGGTAATCTGTATTTTCATCCTTTCTTGTCTTTCTACTTTTGTGTTATATGGACATGTGTTTCTTTGACTTCTAACCTCTTCCAAAAGTACTGACGAGGCAGTTTGCTTCTCTAAAGATTTATAGCCTTTGAAACCCAATGAGGGTTGCTATGTGTCAGAATAGACTCATTGGCAGTGAGTTTGCTCTTTTTAAAAGGCACTGAAGCCTATCCTCCTCTACCTTTTCCAATTTTCCGAGATTTTGCTCCATTTTGGTCCTCTTCTTTGATCTTGTCTGTTGCTTTCTAAATATAAGAAACTTAAATCAGAATTTAAAGATTGTAAAATCTTCCCCCTCTTTAAATGCATCATTCTTCTGTATTATTCTCCCTTCTAGCAACCATATGATCTCCTTCCATTTTTTCTAATTGCCTTTTAAATGTAGCCAATACACTATACTTATGTTTACTCTCCATTCAGTCATTCTTAAATGACTGCAATCACCCTTGCAATTTTTTGCTGAAACAGGTAGTTAGAAGAATCAGTTAACCCTCTTCATTCTATTTATTCTTTTGCTTATTTTTAATTCCTCTACAGTTTCCACACAATTAGGAAGGTTCTTGACACTCCTTTCCTGGATATGTTTTTCTGATCTTGCCCCAACTTCTCTGATCTCTCCTTTTAAATCTCGGCTGTGGATTCCTTTTAATACAAAAAGAAAAAAAAAAAAAGTTTGTAATCATGTGTTCAAGATGACAAAGCAAATAAATTAAAGCTGCTCTCTAAAGTTCTGCCTTGGATTCTCACACTCAACTGCATATTGCTTACTATTAGATCTGGGATTACTTTCAGTACAAGGACTGGTTCGTTTATCTTTGCATCCCAAGTGCCTGAACATTTAGCAGACATGAATGTTCTTTTAGGCATTGCTCATTTCAGCTTTATCAGATCACACTTCCTCTCCCATGTGCCTTCCTTTTAGGTACTTCAAACTGAGAGCAGTGAGCGTTATCTTTGGCTTTTTCCTGCTTTATATGAAAGAAGTTACCAAATTTTATGTCTATTTCTTCAATGAGTTTCCAATCCATAGAATCTTTTATCTTCATTATAGCTTGGACACTAATTATTAACCCAAGGTCTATTCCAAGAGAATAATAACTGGTCTTCCTTTCTATTCCAAAATCCCAAATCTTTTTGAAGCACCAAAAATATCTCATGGGATGGCAACTTCACTGAACAGTTACTGTATTCTAACAAATTCACCATTACTTGACTTCAAAAAATTAGAAATCAGCGGTGAATTTGCTCCTTGCTTTGTATACCCTATCACAGTATCTCTTCCTGATGATGAATATAGTTTTTGATAAGGTCTTTGGAAATTTAAAGATAAGATGGGGGAAAAAAAAGCACAGATAAGCAGACACAGAGATTGAAAAAGAAAATGCAGGCAGTTTTGCAAAATACATGTTTCTTATACTGTTCATAGAAATTATCTCTCGATCTGGGAGAGCCAGTACAGAAGAGTCTTCATGACCTTTTCCCTTCCATATGTATATATACACAAGGATTAACTTTTATTTTATAAGTGTTCTCTTATTCAATGTTTCAGTACAAACTTCTTGTTACTATTGAGTCCAAATTGAAAATTTGATGAATACATCCCAATTATGTTCAATTTGGAAGAATAAGGCCACTTATTTTAAAGATCTATCACTTTCATTGGCACTCATTTGCAGCTGCATTGTACTGCTTCTCATCTGCCCATGTGATGATTGTCAGCACTCAGGAATCTGTCAGTAGGCTTAAGGGTGTCCATCTCAATCAGAGGGAAAAAAATGACAAAAGGAGGCATTATGCCTCATTAAATGATATTACAGACACCGCTGTGCTCTAATCTGTAATTGAAAATAATTTCAAAATCACACAAAGAATGGCCTCCTGTGAATTTTCTAACACCTTCAAATTCAGACCCAATTTTAAGACATTTAATGATTTCATGATACAGACAATCCATCCACACCAGAAAAGCTGCATCTCTTCATTCTTAGAGCTGGAGATGATATATGAGAGATAAAGCAGACCATTAACAGAGGAGAAAAATGGTGACTCAGAAAGCTCGATTTTGTAGTATGAATTTGGGAAGAATTTCCTTGGACTGATGTTCAACACACAAAGCTCTCCCAGCTAGAGGTTCCTGTTGTTGGTGGTACAGAGACCAGCTACCCTTGTGCATGCTGGCTACCTTTTCACCTCTTGAGTTGTTTGTGCCAAGTAAAAGTTGAATTACATCCATGAATCAGCACGAAGTTTGAATTTTTCCTGCAAATGTTGTTGAGGATTGGAGATAGACAAAAGGCTTTCACTATATCCGGCTGACAATCAAGTTTCTTTCAGCAACAATACACTTTCACAGGAGGAAAAAGCTCAGAAAAGAAAGCAGCAAGACAATTACAGCAGTCTTCTCAACAACAGTTGGAATATCTAGGGCGGTTTACTCTTCCTTTAAAAAAAAAATTCAATCCTAGTGTCCTCCCAGAAGTGTAGCCTAACTGGGCCCAGCTGCAGACACCTGGATTGAATTTCATTCATTCTTACTCTGTTTGAGTCTATACTATACATCAAACACTCTGTTGTAAGTTAGCAATATGTGAATTATTTACTCCAAAAAAAAAACCCAAACTCACTGCCAGGTCGGTTCCAACTGATAGCGGCCCCTCCTTGATTTTCGGAGGTGGTATCCCTACAGAAGTAGATTGCCCAGTCTTCCTTCTGAGGAGTGGCTGGTGGGTTTGAACCACCAGCCTTCTGGTTAGCAGTCAATGCCTAAGGAGCTAATAATATCTGGAGGCCAGTGAGGAAGAGAGTGAGGTTGGGGCAAAAAAAAAAAAAAAAAAAAGAAGATCATTTTGGAAATTAAAATCAGCTCATGATACAGACATGAAGTAAGTAACATAGTGCTTGATGCTGACAAATACTTTATCTGCATACATAATTTAATGTAAGGAATGGAGAGAAAGTGGCTCTGGTGGCCTCCTTTAGCAGTACCCAGGGAAGGAATATCTAGATCAGTTGAAACAGTATTTTAGATGCTGTGGTGGGGATTATGTACTTTATTATTCTTTATTATAATTTTTGGCATCGACTAAAGCCTAAAGAAAGTACACATTCTTCACTCTAAAGTCGTACTGCATTTTAAATACATCTGCAGTAAGTTGTACTAAACGATTAGTTCACTAAAATTTTATCAGTTTTGAGTGATGTGTTAAAGTAAAATCTCAAGACTTTTACAACTATTGGTATGTTCTAGAAATGATGCTTCATGAGGTCAGGGACTTTGTCTTTCTCACTGTGGTACTCCAAGATTCAAAATACTTCAGGAAATATATTAAGGGCTCAATAAGGAGCAAATGAATGACTAAATGAATGGAGAAAGCCTTAGTACTGAAACAATTATCATCAAGTTCTCAAGCAATCAAATGTGTTTCCTCAAAATATGAAAATAGTGGAATAAAGTTTTGTTTCCTGCAATATTATAGTGGCAGCATGTCCAAAAGCTAATTCCCAACTTAATGTAATTATTGTGTGTTTTAACTGCCATCCAGTCGGCCCTTGACCCATAGCCACCCACGAGCAACAGAAGGAAACTGAGCCTGGTCCTGGGCCATTGCCACGATCAGTTGTGGATCAGACTACTGTGATTCACTGGGTTTTCACTGTGGTCACTGGCTATTCTGAAATAGACAGCTTGATCTTCCTCCCTAATCCAACTTAGTGTAGAAGTTCCACTGAATTCTGTGGAGCATTACAGCAACACAAAACCTGCACTGATGGATGGGTACACGAGGTACACTGTTAGGTGCTGTCAAATCAATTCCAACTCACAGCAACACTATGTATAACGGAATGAAACACGACCTGATCCTGTGCCATCCTTACAACCCTTGCTATGCTTGAGCCCATCACAGCAGCCACTGTGTCAGTCCTTCTTATTGAAGTCTTGCCCTTTGTCCCTGACCCTCCACTATACCAGGTATTATAACCTTCTCCAGGGACTGGTCCCTTCTGACAACATGACCAAAGTAGGTACATTAGCTGGGAATTAAAATGGAGTCTCACACATAGAAGGCTACAATTTTGACTGAGCCACCAAGGCTCATAATACAGTAGAGAAGCACAATTTTCCAAAGCAATGTTTCTGTGACTAAATGCCTAAGCCGAAACTGTTTTTTTTTTTTTTTCCTTCTTCTTCTATAATTTAAACTGATGAGCACCATGGATTCCAAGGAAATGTTGATGATGAGGATAGCGATTTCCTCGAGGACCCTTTGGGTTAACCAGTTTGTTCAAGAGCACAGGCAAAATCAGAGAGAGACCTCAAAACCTCTGAATCCTAGGATTTTAGTGGAGGATTATATAAAAAGTAGGGATCTTAAACTCAGTGGATCCAGAATTGGCAAGGAGCTAGCTAGTGAGATGTAGTTAATCACAATCCTTGATGGAAAGACTAGCTACCTCAACTCTTTCATTTACTAGCACTGTGGCTTTGGACAAGGTAAGTTCATTCTCAAAACTCTGGTGTCTTCATCTGTAAAATGGGAACCAACAAAATAGCATAATTCAATGAGTTCCTGTGAGGATGACATGAGTTAATGCAAGTAAATGCTTACTGCAGTGTCTGACATGTAATAACTGCTCAGCAAACAACTAGAGGTAATTATGTTTACTTCTTATCTTGGTTACTTCATATAGCTCTAACAGAAATTATCACAAATGGGATGGCTTGAACAAACAGGGATTTATTCTGTTACAATTTTGAAGGCTAGAAGTCTGAGTTCAAAGTGCCAGGCTCTAGGCTGGATGAAAGGCCCTCAACATTGGACTTCAGCTCTGTCACCTGTTCCCAGCCCACTGAAAGCTGGAGGCTTTTCTTCACTCAGACAGCTGCTGGCTGCTGAGACTGACAAACCCAAGATCAACAAGTAAAATGGCACAGTCCCGATATTACCAAACAACATGGCAGACCACTAATTCAAGTCCAGAAAAAGTCCAAACATAGGCAGTGCATGGCAGGCTGCCAAACAACGACTAGGCTACAGGCAGGGCTCAAGCATTCCAAAAAGCTGGAGACCTTCCTCAGAGTTACTTCTTACATACTGAAAGCAGCCATATTCCTTAAGCAGCTATTCGGCTGTTCCAGTAGATTCCACCATGAAGTTAATTACCAGTCTCAGCATGGGGAATAACTACATCCAGCTGCTCCACCACTCAAATAGGCCCAGCCAAGTTGACACATAACCTTAACTACCACAC
>NW_006921838.1:2487316-2492940 GCF_000298275.1 Orycteropus afer afer
AAAGGAGAAGGAAGAAGAGTTGAAAATGCTTTCTTTGGCTTCTATCTTTAGTAATTGGGAACAATCAGAAGCCAAGATTTGCTTCTAATTACAGCAAATGTTACAAATGGGTTAATGTTACCTGAATCAAGTGTTGGAATCAGCTTCCCCATACCTTTCTTTTAGAGAATATATAGACTATTAAAAATAATGTGAATTTCTAATAAAGACTGAAACAATTAAATTCCAAAAACTATTACTGAGTACTAATTATGGGCCAGGTATTGTGCTTTGCAAACATGTGGAGATAAGGCAGTTTACAGAATTTCTGCTCTGAAGGGCTTATGAAGAGGACTTAGCAAACCCACTGCCAATGAGTCGATTCTGACTCACAGCAACAATAAAGGACAGAGTCAAACTCTCCCATAGAGTTTCCAGGACTATAGATCTTTACGGAAATCGACTGTCTCATCTTTCTCCCATGGAGCAGTTGGTGGATTTGAACTGCCAATCTTTTGGTTAACAGCCCAATGCTTTAAATACTGCACCACCAGGGCCCCTTTGAAAGAGTGAAAGGAGAAAAAGGCATACAAGATAAATATGTACAAATTAGCAAGTAATAAAAATTATTTTATTTAAGAGATTTTATTTTACTAATCATTAAAATTGAGACTTAAAAAGTGATGGAGGGCAGAAAGGAGAATTATTAACTCACAGAACTCCAAAACCCAGATGTAGCGTTGTCATCAGGTAGAATTGATAGAATGGCACTGAGAAGCACGTTTCTTTCTTTTGTTCTATCTTTCTCACTGCCTGCAGTTTCTTACGTTCCATCCAAAAGCTCCTTTATTGTCAAATAATAGCTGGAACACCTGCAAATCTATCATCCTTATTCTATGTTATTTGTGAAAACAAATAACTTTGTGCCCTAGTAACCAACAATTCTAATAACTAAATATACTTCCTACTGTTTTTAATTGGCTCATAAGCCTATTTTGAACAACTAATTGGCCAGGTGGATGGGACATGTCAATAAACTCAACTGGGGCTGGAGTAAATTTTCTCTAAACATCTGGCTGATGATGAGGCATGGGTACATTCCAAGATGTGATCTAAGAGTACCGTTGGTGAGAGAAAGGGGAGTGTGTGTGTGTGTGTGTAGTGAGGAAGAAGAATGTGCCAGATGTTGAGGTGACATATGGATCCTAGGAAGGCAATGGAAACATACTATAGATATTGAGTTCAAGTTAAATCGGTAGCAAAAAGGGATAATAAACCAAAACTAAACCCATTGCCAATGAGTTGATTCCAAGTCATAGCAACCCCACAGTGTTTTCAAGGTCATAAATCTTTGCAGAAGCAGACTGTCTCATCTTTCTCCTGGGAAGCAGCTGATGGTTTTTAACCACCAATCTTTTAATTAACAGCCCAATGCCTTAATCACAGTGTCACCAGAGCTCTTAAAGACATAACAGCCTTCTCAAAATTAAGAAGTGACACAGAGTTTCAAGAAGTTGATCTTTGAATGGAGTTTTAAAGGAGGTTCATTAACCTCAGGGCTGGAAAAAAGTCAAAACAAAGGGGAAATTTATAGTACTTGGACATTTCCTTTAAGAATAGCCTTGTGAAATTTCTCACAACTGAGCCCTGGGCCTTCAAATGCTTGATGAAAAAAAAATGCGTGAGAGCAAGTGCATTCTATATCTTCTTTATAGTAATAACTTACATTAACATATTAAAGCTTCTAAGAAAATTGATAGTAAAGAAATGGGTTTAAGGCACTATTTCTAAACTTATTTGAAAACATTGTCTATTCGAGTAATAGTGATAATATCTTACGAAATGAGTGTTCTTGGCACTCTTCTGTACTTTAATATCCCTGCGTGAAGATCTATCCAATGGTTTACACATTAATTTTCAATATTTACAAGAAAAAATTAGCTTTGAAAATGAAAGCAAGGCAGACAACTGCAAAATGTTGTTGCTATTGTTGTTAGGTGCCATCGAGTTGTTTCCGACTCATAGTGACCCCATGCACAGCAGAATGAAACACCGGCCAATTCCGTGCCAGCTCCACAATCCCTGCTATACTTGAACCCATTGTCGCAGCCACCATGTCAACCCACCTTGTCGAAGGCCTTCCCCTCTTTCGTTGACCCTCCACCTTACCAAGCATGACATCCTTTTCCAGGGAATGGTTCCCTCTGACAACATGACCAGAGTAGGTGAGATGAAGTCTGGCCATCCTCATTTCCAAGGAGCATTTCGAGTGCACTTCCTCCAGGACAGATCTGTTAGTTCTTTTAGCAGGCCATGGTACCTTCAGCATTCTTCACCAGCACCACAACTCAAAAGCATCAACTCTTCTTCGGTCTTCCTTATTCATTGTCCACCTCTCACATGCATACGAGTCAATTGGAAATATCATGGCCTGTGTCAGGTGCACCTTAGTCCACAAGGAAACATCCGTGCTCCTCTGCACTTGAAAGAGTTCATTTGCAGCTGACCTGCCCAGTGCTACACGTCATCTAATGTCCTGACTGCTGCTTCCATTGGCCTCGATTGTAGAACAGAGCAATGTGAATTCTTTGACAACCTCAATCTTTTCTCCATTTATCATGATACTCCTTATTGATCCAGTTGTGAGGATTTTTGTCTTCGTTATGTTGAGATGTAATCCATACTGCAAACTGTGTTCCTCAGTCTTCATCAGTAAGTTCATCAAGTCATCCTCACTTTCAGCAAGTAAAGTTGTATCATCAGCGTATCTCAGGTTGTTAATGATTCTTCCTCCAATCCTGATGCCATATTTTGCTTCATATAGTCCAGCTTCTTGGATTATTTGCTCAGCATATAGATTGAGTAAGTGTGGGGAAAGGATACAACCCTGACGCACTCCCTTCCTGATTTTAAACCATGCAGTGTCCCCTTGTTCTGTTTGAACAACAGCCTCCTGGGCAAGGGACAGGTTCCTCATGAGTACAATCAAGTGTTTGGGAATTTCCATTCTTCTCAATGTTATCCATAGTTTGTCATGATCCACACAATCAAATGCCTTTGCATAGTCAATAAAACACAAGTAAACATCTTTCTGGTATTCTAAATACCAGAATATTGAGTACCAAGTATGTTCCAGGCAGTGTGCACAGTATGTGACCTGTGCTTTTTCATTTAATTCTTAAAATATTTTGTATATTTATATTATTAGTATCATTTTGTAGATCAAAAAAAGTCTTAAGATTACCTAACTTGATAAAAATCATAACAGAATTATAGCACATAGTGATGATTTTAATCAAGCTCTTTATGATACGATATCCTTGGTTTTTCCATTATATAAACAAAAAACTAAACAAACTCACTGCCGTCAAGTCAATTCAATTTATAGAGATCCCTCATTGGGTTTCCAAGGTGATATCTCTATGGAAGTAGATTGCCCCCATCTTCCTCCATTATATAGTACTGATTAATTGTTAATATGACGTCAGAAAAAGGATTGTTTTCTGTTACCTTCATCCAGAGATTCCAAACTGTTTTTACTATGAGTCCTTTCTGTACTTCCTTTACTTCTTTTGGAAAACAAGTTCTGCTCATTTCAGTTTAAACCACAATGCTTTCAAGTCACGAGCCTAGAGGTGTCATGTTTAATTTACCAAATGAATATATGATCATTTAAATTTTCACAAACTGCTTTTGTTTGATGAGGCATGAATGTTTGACTTCATTCATATGAGTTTCAATTTTCTTTCAAGTAAAAGATACAGTCACAGTGCCATTTCTGAGGAGAGAAAAATTGCCTGTCTTTCAGCGACAGACTGCCAAATTCCTAGAAACTTTTGACCTCTGCTTTGAGTTTGACAGTGGAATCTGATAGGGATTTGGTGAAGCTAGGTGGGGCATTTGTATGTTGTTATTATTAGCTGTGATTGAACCAGGCCCTGACACATGGTGACCCCATGCACAATGGAATTAAATGCTACCCAGTGCTGCACTGTCCCCATAATGAGTTACATATCAGATTATTATAATTCATACTTTTCTTTGATTTTCCAAAGTAGATCGCCAGGCCTTTATTCCTACTTTTATCTTAGTCTGGAAGCTCCACTGAAACCTGTCCAGCATTATAGGCCCATGCAAGCCTCCACTAGCACATGGGTGGTGGCTACGGCTGAGATGTGTTTTCTGGGGACTGAATCTGAGTCTTCAGCGTCAAAAGCAAGAATCCTATCACTGCCCTCGCATATTTGTACAAAGTTTGTGCAAAGTTTCAGAGTAGATTAAAGAGCACTTTTGTCCTCTGTTTTAAAGTATTCTACCAATTCTCATTTTTGTTGTTGTTGTTTTCCTTCCTAACTGATTTTTATTTTTAAAAATCGTCACTATTGCTCTGAACTCAACTCTCTGGTAAACTACCTTGGGGATGGAGATAGGATTGCAATGATATTATATGCACATTTATTTCAATATTGGTACAATGTGGCTAGATAATGTATGCTTATAGCATATAAATAAATATATATGTTAATATGTATGAAATATATATGCAAGGATGGGAGAAGTGTGAAGAACACGCTTCAGCACATGGAAACCTAGGCGTAGAAGCTTGGGTGTTGATGCTGCTTTAACACTGGAGTTGACATAATGGTCTTACGAGCACTGAATTGGGTTCAAGAATGAAGAGAATGGGATATTTGTAAATATACCCTTAAATGGATGACAACATTGTTAACATAAATGATGTATAAATGGATGGAATTGTATCCCCTAAAAAATATGTTAAATACATCTTTGAACATAACTTCATTTAGAAATAGGATTTTTGAAGATATTTTCAGTTAACATGAAGTCAAACTGGAACCCAGTGAGTCCTAACCCAGTATCAGTGGTGTTCTTATAAAAAGAAGAAAGGTGATAGAGACACAGAGGGAAGACAGCCTTGAGAAGGTAGAGGCAAAGACTGGAGTGATATACTATAAGCCAGGAGGTGCCAAGGATTGCAAGGAACCAACAGGAGCTAGGAAGAGCTAAGGAAAGATATTTTCCTGTAGCTTCAAAGACAGCATGGTCAATATTTTGGTTTTGCACTTCTCACAGCTAGAACTGTGAGACAATAAATTCCTGTTATTTAAATCAGTCAGTTTATAGCATGTTGAAAGGATAGTTCTAGGGGACTAATAAGGAGCCTATTATACCTGGTGGTATAGTGGTTTAGGTATTTGACAGCTATCCAAAATGTCACTGGTTCAAATCCCCAGCCCCTCCATGGAACAAAGATGAGGCAGTCTGCTTCCGTAAAGATTTACAGCCTTAGAAACCAAATGGGGGTAACTATGAGTAGTATTAAACTAGACGACAGTGAGTTTGAGTGAAAGGGGACTAATACACCCCAGTGTTACAATTGCAATTTACTTTAATCTTGCTATATTTGTTGATAAATATGTCTGTATGGATGTACTCAGAAGATTTCAAAGAGCAGCTCGAGTAGACAAAGCCAATTACTATAATGGAATGTGCAAAGACCTGGAGTCTGAAAACCAAAAGGAAGAACACACTCGGCATTTCTCAAACTGAAAGAACTGAAGAAAAAAATTAAGCCTTGAGTTGCAATATTGAGAGATTCTATGGGCAAAATATTGAATGATGCA
>NW_006921838.1:2495190-2501318 GCF_000298275.1 Orycteropus afer afer
TATGGGTCGGGTCCGACTCAATGGCATATAACAACAACAACAACAATCTTAAACAAACATTCTATAAAACACTTTCTAATTGAGGGTCAACTTAATTAATATGTACTGGATGAATTTGGCAAGCTTATGGCACTGTGAAACAAATGATACAAAAAATGGATTGATGCTTTTCATCTCTATCCTTTTCAATTCCAGCAATAAGGTTGTAAGGCTATAGCAGCCTGATTTAATCAAGTTGAAAACTAACAGCTTATTCTGCACACACATTCCTTTCATTTTCTCCAGTAGGTTGCCTTGATTTTCTGGGATTCATCTATAAAAAGAGGGGTTTGAACTGGATGCCATTGAAGGTCCCCTTTAGCTGTGATTCTAGAATTCTTAGGTCTATTATAAATGATATACTTTTAAGTGGAAAAAAAAGAATTCCACCCACTTTCTGGTCAATGATGGCAATATTAGGTTTGGGAGAAGATGATAAAAAAATAAAAATCAGATGATTTAGAACAAATAACTTCCCCTTCCACTGATACTTACTTCCTCTCTAGGTGAACAATTAGGAGGAGCATGATCTAGCTTACGTATAACCTATCTGTTCTTGGCAGTATTCTTTACTTAACATGGACTCAGCAACATGTCCACTGCCCACCTGTCTTTGTTTTCAGAATCATAAAATTGTTTTCATTGTACTTCTCCTTATCATTATTTCCATCTCAGGACAAGTTCTCCAATTGTTTATATCTTTACTTTCCTTTAAAATGTGTTATGATTTCCTTCCCCTCTTTCCTTAATATTTATTGATGTTTCATATTTTGGCTTGTTGCTTCTATACTCCCATGTGGTTCATAAAAATAATTCATCCTTATGAAGTCCTTCACAGTCAATTGTAAATCCAAGTGTCATGGAAAGAAGAATTATTTTGGAAACTATCTGGATACATGGGTTTTAGATCCAATTTACCACATCTGACTGTTTGTCTGAGAACAAATTACTTTGTCTAATTGGTTGTCCTACTCTTTATTTAAAACATGAGGATGTCATGGTCTCTGAGCACCCATATTTCCTTATCTGAAAGTTTATAATGTTTGACCTACACATCTAAATAAAAATAGAAATCAGAAAAAATAATCTAAAGTAAACATTAAGAAAAATTAAAGAAATAAACTGAGAATAGACTTTAAAGTCCTCCTTTTAATTAAAGAAAGTCATCCTATTAAGCCTGGCAAGAAACTTCTTCAGTGCAAAAGGTGTACGCGGCAGGGTGGTTTTGTAAGTCTCAACCCATGCTATGAATCCTGGGTTTCTCTTATGCAATTGACTTTGAACAACGGAGACTCATTTTCTTAGGGTCAAGTACAGCCTTTACAGAACAAGAACGGAGAGCTTGAGAGCAAAGGAAGTTTATGTTTCATTCTATGTCATTTAATAATTTTAATGCTTACCTTGGGGCACAGAGAAATTTGGTGAAAATCTATTCATAATATGAAAGAAAGTGACAACTGGGCAAAAAAAAAAAAAGATTTTGCTAAACAAAAGGATAATTAAATTGGAGGATATATGTCATCTACTTAATCTTGGGTACTTCAGAGAAGAGGAATTCCATTTTCTGATATAGAGGAGAAGGAAATTATTAACTTGTTAAAGACTTGTTTTCCCTATTTCATTTTTTACAAAAAATGGTTATTATTCTCAAATCCTTATCAGTTTCTCATCAACTATAGTTGTTATAGTTGCCAATAGGTGCCATTATATTGGCTCCTACTTATAGCCACTGTATGTACAATGGAATGAAACACTGCCCCGTCATGCACCATCCTCACAATCTTTCCTATATGTGAGCCCATCATTGCAGCCACTGTTTCAATCCATCTTGTTGAGGACCTTCCCTTTTTCACTACTTTAGCAAGCATGATATCCTTCTCCAGAAAATTGTCCCCTCTGATAACATGACCAATGGAGGTGAGATGAAGTTTGGTCATTCTTGCTTCTAAGAGAAATTTGAAGTTGTCAAAGATTTCATATTACTTGGTTCCCTAATCAACACCAATGGAAGCAGAAGTTTGCACTGGACAAATCTGCCTCAAAAGACCTCTTAAAATGCTGAAGAGCAATGATATCTCTTTGAAGACTAAGGTGAAACTGACCCAACCCACGATAATAAGGAAGACCGATGAAGAGTTGATGCTTTCGAGTTGTGGTGTTGACACAAAAATACTGAAGGTACCATGGGCTTTGACTTCAAGGAAAACCAAAATGTTCCCTAGAACAAGAATGGTGAGACCTTGTCTCATGTGCTTTGGACAAGTTATCAGGAGGGACTGGTCCCTGGAAAAAGACAATATGTTTGTGAAGTAGTAGGATAACAAAAAATGAGGACCCTCAATGAGCTAGATTGTCACAGTACTTGCAACAATGACTTCAAACAGGCAACAGCTATGAGGATAGCTAGGGCCTGGCAATGTTTTGTTCTGTTGTGTATAGGGCCACTATGACTCAGAAATGACTTGGCATCTAACAACAACTGCTCAGGACAGATTTGTTAGTTCTTCTGGCAGTCCATGGTACTTTCAGTATTTTTTGTCAACACCACAACTCAAAACATCAACTCTTCTTAGGTCTTCCTTATTCATCATCCAGCTTTCAGATGCATGTGAGGAAACTGAAAATTCCGTGGCTTGAGTAAGGCACACTATAGTCTACAAAGAGACATCTTTTCTCTTCAGCACTTTAAGAGGTCTTTTGAGGCAGATTTGTCCAGTGCAATACATTATTTGATTTTTTGACTCCTGCTTCCATGGGTGTTGATTGTGAATCCAAGAAAAAATGAAATCCTTGACAACTTCAATATTTTTCCATTTATCATGATGTTCCTTAATGATCCAGTGGTGAGGATTTTTGTTGTCTTTATATTGCGGTGTAATCCATACCAAAAGCTCTGGTCTTTGATCTTCGTTAGTAAGTGCTTCAAGTCCTCTTTGTTTCAGGAAGTGAATTTTTGTTATCTGCTTATTGGAGGTTTTTACTGGGGCTTCCTCCAATCCTGATGGTGTGTTCTTGTCCAGGTTCTCAGATTATTTGCTCAGCATACAGATTCAATAAGTATAAGTGAGAAGAGATAACGCTGACACACATCATTCTTGATTTAAACATTATGGTATCTCCTTCTTATGTTCGTACAGTTTCCTCTTGATCTATATATGAGTGATCACAAATGAGTGTCCTGGAATTTCCATTCTTTATAATGCTATCCATAATGTGTTATGGTCCACATGATTGAATCTCTTTGCCTAGTCAATTCAACACAGGTAAACATTTTCGTTATAGTCTCTGCTTTCAGCCAAGATCTACCTGACATCAGCAATGATATTCCTTATTCCATGGCCTCTTCTGAATCTGACTTAAGTTTCTAGAAGTTCCTGTTGATGCACTGCTACGACCACTTTTTAATTATCTTCAGAAAATTTTTACTTGCATGTGATATTAATGATACAATTTGATAATTTTCACATTCTGAAGGAACACCTCTTTTGAATAAGCACAAATGTGGTTCTCTTCCAGTCCGTTGGCTTGCTAGCTGTCTTCCAACTACCGTAGCATAGATGAATGAGTGCTTATAGTTCTTCATCAGTTTGGTAAAACACCTCAGTTGATATTTTATTAATTTTTGGAGCCTTGTTTTTCATCAATGCCTTCCGAGTAGCTTATATTTCTTCCTTGAATAAAGGGTATTATATGCTACCCTTGAAATGGTTGAACATCAACAAATTCCTTTTAGTATAGCGACTGTGTATTCCCTTTATGCTTTCTGCATCAGTCATTACCATATCCACAGAACCTGTCAATATTGTAACTCAAGGCTTGAATTTTTCTTCAACTCTTGCAGCTTGAGAAATGCCAAATGTGTTCTTCTCTTTTTGTTTTCTAATTCCAGGTCTTTTTACATTTAATTATAATACTTTACTTTGTTTTCTCAAGCTGCCCTTTGAAATATTCTGTTTGCTTTAGCGACTCTAGTTTCAAGCACACATTTCAGAGTCTCTTCTGACATCCATTTTAGACTTTTCTTTCTTTCTTATCTTTTTAATGTCCTTTTACTTTCTTCATTTATGATGTCTTTGTTGTCATCCCACAAATCCTCTGGTCTTCAGTCATTAGTGTTCAAATATATTCTTCAGATCATGTCTAAATTCAGGTTGGATATACTCAAGGACATACTTTGGTTCTCATGGACTTGATTTCATTTTCTTCAGATTCAGCTTGAACTTTCACAAAAATAATTGATGGTCTGTTCCACAGTTGGCCCTTGGCCTAATTCTGACTGATGATACTGGGATTCTCCACTGCTTCTTTCCACAGATATAATCACACTGATTCCTGTGTTCCATCTGGAGATGTTGACATGTGTAGTTGTCATTTATTTTGTAGAGAAAAAAGTATTTGCAATTAACAAATTATTGGTCTTACAAATTTTATCATAGATCTCTGACTTGATTTCTGTCACCAAAGCCATATTTTCCAACTACTGATCCCACTTCATTTCCAACTTTTGCATTCCAATCCCAGTAATTATCAATGCATCTTGATTGCATGTTGATCGATTTCAGACCAAAGATATTGATAAAAATCTTCAATTTCCTCAGATTTAGCACTAATGAATTTGAATAATAGTGGTATTAATTAGTGTCTCTTGTATGTGTATGGATATTATCCTATCATTGATGGAGATGCACTATAGGATAGATCTTGAAATGTTCTTTTGACAATGAATGTGATGCCATTCCTCTTCAGTTTGTTCCCAGAATAGTAGCTTGTCCAGTTCAAAATGGCCAATATCAGTCCTTTTCATTTCACTAAGACCTAGGATATTGCCCTTTATGGTTTCCATTTCATTTTGGACAATTGCAAATTTTTCTATATTCATACTTCACACATTCTACAATCCAATTATCAGTGTATATTTGCATTTATTTTTGTATATCTAACCATTTTCAGCATGGACCAAGATGCTGAAAGTTAATAATTACAAGCATGAAATGACTGATGATACTGAGATTCTCCATTGCCTCTTTCCAAATAATATAACATGATAATTTATATCTAAATGTTATAAAAAGTTAGAGTTTGTTACTTGAGAAACTGTAATTCTATTAGTTCAGTGATGTTATTTGTCATAATTTCTTTAGTATGATATACAAATATTTTTCACTGAATCATTCATTTCTTTCCCCTTATTTATTCAACCACTCTTCAAAAAGTTCTGCTGTGGGTGTTTCTCTTTTAGGATTATGATACACTATGAACAGTCACACCAAGTACCTCTCCTCTTGGAGTTTATACTCCAGGGAGGACAAAAGCAAAAGAAAACAAACCAGCTGTCCATTGAGACAACTCTGATTCTGGTGACCCCATGTGAATCAGAGTAAAATTGAACTTTATGTGGTTTTAAATGGTTGTGATCTTTTAGAATTAGATCTGCAGGGCTTTTTCTCCAGCCTTTCAGTAGAAAGTTCAAACTGCCAACCATTCAGTTAGAAGCCAAGAAATTAACCACTTCCCAGGGAGGTTGTTGATGTTGTTGTTAGGTGTCATTGAGTCGGCTGACTCATAGCAACCTTATGTACAACAGAACAAAACACTGCCTGGTTGTGGTAGTGATATTTGTGTGTCAACTTGGCTGGGCCTGGTTGAGTAGCTGGCCAGCTAGCTGGTGGTAGTTATTCCCCATGATGAGACTGGCAATCAACTCCATGGTAGGATCTACCACAAGCAGCTGAGAAGCTGCCTTTGGGATGTTGTCTGCTTCCTGTATATGAGGAGAAGCCTTGGGAATGGTCTCTAGCCTATGGCATGCTTGGACCCTGCATATAGCCATGTCATTGCTCAGTACCCTGCTATGCTCTGCCGACCTTGGGACTTACAATGGACTTAAGTTAATGGCCTGTCATGTGATTTGGTAACATTGGGACTGTGCCATTTTACTTGTCAACCTTGAGGCTTCTCAGTCTCAGCAGCCAGCAGCTGTCTGAGTGAAGAAATGCCTCTAGCTCCAGTGGGCTGGGAGTAAGAAGCAGAACTGGACCCCCAAGGTTGAGGGGCTTTCACCTAGCCCCTAGGGCCTGGTACTTTGAACT
>NW_006921838.1:2502223-2523975 GCF_000298275.1 Orycteropus afer afer
GAAGACTCTAATCAAATTTGTAGGTGTTAGAGTGAAATCATTCAATTGCTAGGTGAGGCAGATTTTTTCTAAGACAAGGATATGTTCGTATGATGGGTTACCAACAAGGAATCTTTTATAGGATATGTTCATATTCATTGGATGTTGAGTGGTCACTTTTTTTTTTTTTTATAAAGATACTCAATGGTTATTTTCTTGCAGATTTTTACGCAGAATAATCAATGGAAACATTGAAGTAACCAAAGAGTTTAACTTACTGAGAAGTATAAAGTTTGTGATATTGAAGATCTGGGTTCACACCTGCTTTTCACTAATTGTGACCTTTGAAAACCTCATTTTCTGCATCTGAATAACAGGAACATTTGAAAAGATGACCTCTATTATTCCTTGCTTCTATGCCACATATGAGTCTGAATATTTCCAAGTAGTTATTCTGTTTAAATTGTTTTTCCTTGAAGAGAGTTATCCTATATCTGAAAAGCAATTAAGCCTAAAGCAAGTGCAAGAATTAAAGCAAACTCAAATACCATCAGGAAAACTACCCTCAATAAAATAGAGGGATATAAGGCTGACAGGAGAGGTTATTTCTTTAAAATTGTTCATGCCTGAGGCTGGTCAATATGGGGGAAAGACTAGGGGGACCTCCATGTCTAATATATCTAAATTCCAGAATATCACAATCACCACTTACTAGCTATGTAACATTTTGTTTTTATATATGGACATGTGTGTGTGTGTATACACACACACACACACACACATATACATATATGGTGGCTGGCATAGTGAGTAAGGCATTTGACTGCTTACCAGAAGGTTGGTGTTTCAAATTCGCCAGCTACTCCATGGGAAGAAGTTCAAGCAATCTACTTCCATAAAGATTTATAGCTTTGGAAACCCAAATGGGGGTCGCTATGAATCAGCATCAACTTGATGGCAGTGGGTTTGGTTTATATATAGAGAGTGGGGGGGAAGAAGAGAGAGAGACACTCTGGATGGTTATACACCAGACTGCTAACTTACCCAGAGGTGCCTTGGAAGGAAAACCTGGTGTTCTCTTGAAAACTCTATGGAGAAGTTCTACTCTGCACATGTGAGGTTACCATATAAGTATATTCATATTTTGAGGCTTACTTTTCTCAACCATGAGATAGATATGCTAGGAGTAAATTAGATGGTTTGCTTAGCAAGCCTAGCAGAGAGGAGGTACTAAACCAAAAAAAAAAAAAAATCAATGCCGTCAAGTAGATTGCAACTCATAGCAACCCCTTCTTGGTTTCCAAGATGGTATCTCTACACAAGTAGATCGCCCAGTCTTCCTTCTGAGGAGTGTCTGATAGGTTTGAACCACCAGCCTTCTAGTTAACAGTCAAATGCCACAGGCACTACACCACCAGAGATCCTAAGGAAGTACTGGTAAATGCTATCTCTGGGTATATATATCTCACTTAGCAACATGTGGAACAGTGATTCTTTTTTTTTCTTTTCTTTTTTTTAACAGCATCACAATAAAGACTGTATAGTAAGATCTTTTATATGGTCACATTTATCATGCCAAACAATTTTTGCCTCTGAGTGGCACTGAACAGAATACTTCTTTGCTAATATCACAATGTTCTATCTGTCATTAACATCTTGTTTTCTGGCAATGGTCTGAATATCAGCAAATATTTTGATGATTTTCCAAAGATTAAACAAGCATAACATTACTTTAGTACTTTACATACATAGTGGGTGTTGAAATGTAATTTTATAGCAACAGAGACTGTTGAGTATGAAGTGGGTGAAGTTCCTCCTCTGAGCTTAGGAACGTCTATTATAGGAAGATTCTGATAAAT
Organism: Orycteropus afer afer; assembly: GCF_000298275.1. Lineage (NCBI taxonomy): Eukaryota > Metazoa > Chordata > Mammalia > Tubulidentata > Orycteropodidae > Orycteropus > Orycteropus afer. The sequence continues at coordinate 2,504,062 of NW_006921838.1, forward strand.
ACTGGAAAGAAGTCAGAGAGCAAACCCCTCACAATTTCTCTGGAACATAAGCAATACAAATTTCATTAATTGTTGTTGTTGTTGTTGTTATGTGCCGTCGAGTCGGACCTGACTCATAGCGACCCCTCCTTGGGTTTCCGAGGCGATATCACTATGGAAGTAGATTGCCCCATCTTCCTTCCGAGAAGTGGCTGGTGGGTTTGAACCGCCAGCCTTCTGGTTAGCAGTCAAATGCCTTAGCCACTATGCTACCAGAGCTCCCATTAATTGTTAATGACCCCATATATTACCAAAAAAAACAAACAAACTCAGCCGTCAAGTCAGATACGACTCCTGGTGACCCCTCTTTGGGTTTCTGAGGCAAATCTCTATGGAAGTAGATTGCCCAATCTTCCTTGTAATGAGTGGTTGGTGGGTCTGAACTGCCAGCCTTCTGGGTAATAGTCAAATGCCTTACGCATTACACCACCAAAGCGCCCCCAACATTCTCATTTTCTGAAAAATATCCCTTGTAATATTTTGGGGATAAACAAGACAGGCATACTATAATTTTTGTATATTAGTAAAAGGGAAATAATTAACCTTCATTTGTCCTCCCACTGTGATTACATGTTCATTTCCCGTTGTGAGAAAGGTCTTCCTCAAAAGAATTATCAGTGGATATGGGTAATGAACATATTAGAAAATCACCACATTAAAGTCTCTGATGAACTGTTTCAAAAAGGGATGGAAGCTGAAATCATTGTAAATGATAAGCCACATGATGTGATACAATCTCCCTATTGTTTCCTCACTAATCATCAAGAGAAACACAAACCTTCTCAAGGAATGATTTGACAATCATACTTTAACAAGGCCAGGGCCTGAGGTAGGCAGACCCGGGCCTGCGGGCTGCTTTTCCTTTGGGAGTAGCTCTATATTAAGGTCGAGGCCTGAGGTAGATGGGCCCGAGGCTTGGAGGCTTCTTTTCGCTTGGATGTGGCTCTGTATTAAGGCCTGAGGTAGACAGGTGCAGAAGGGTTAGGAACTACTAAGGGAGACAAACTTGTCAGTGAGTTTGTCATCCTGTGGTGCCTTGTATGTTGCTATGAGGCTGGAGTCTGTGCCACTGTGTTGCAAAACGCCAGCAGCGTTACCCATGGTGGACAGGTTTCAGTGGAACTTCCAGGCTAAGGCACACTTGGAAGAAGGAAGAGGCCGTCCACATCTCAAACCACTGGCCCGTGAAAACTTTATGAATAATAGTGAAACACTGTCTGATATATTACTGGAAAACTTTATGAATTGCCAAGAAACACTGTCCGATATAATACCAGAAGGTGAGCCCATCAGTCCGGGAAGCACTCAAAATTTGACTGGAGAAGAGCTAACTCCTTAGAGTCGAGATGACCTTAATGATATGGATAGAGTAAAGCTCTTGGGACCTCCATTGGCTGACGTGGCATGACTCAAAATGAGTAGAAACAGATGCAAACATCCATTAATAAATAGAACATGGAATATACTAAGTGTGACTCTAGAAAAATTGGAAGTTGTCAAAAATGAAATGGAACTCATAAAGGTCAATATCCTGGCATTAGTGAGCTGAAATGGACTGGTTTTGGCCATTTTGAATCAGACGTCCATATGATCTACCAGGACTGACAAATTAACAATCAATGATGTGGTATTCATAGTCACAAAGAGTGTTTCAAGATCTGTCCTGAAGTACAATGCTGTCAGTGATAGGATAATATCCATATGCCTACAAGGAAGGCAAGTTAATACTACTATTATTCAAATTTACCCACCAAAGTGAAAGATGAGGAAATTTAAAATTTCCGCCAACTTCTGCAGTCTGAAATTGACCAAACATGGAATCATGATGTATTTATTATCACTGGTGACTGGAATCCAGAAGTTGGAAACAAAGAAGAGTTACCAGTAATTGAAAAATATGGCCTTGGAGAAAGAAATAATGCTGGAAATCACATGATAGAAGTTTGCAAGCCAACGACTTATTCATTGCAAATACCTTTTTTCAACAACATAAGCAATGACTATACACGTGGACTTCACCAGATGGAATAAACAGGAATCAGATTGACTTCATCTGTGGCAAGAGGCAATGGAGAAGTTCACTATCTTTCCCAAAACAAGGCCAGGAGCTGATTTATTGCAGCCTTGCAAACTTTATTGTTGTTGTTAGGTGCCATCAAGTCACTCTGACTCTGTCTACAACAGAATAAACACTGCCAGGTCCTGCACCATCCTCACAATCTTTGCTATGCTTGAACCCATTGTTTCAGCCACTGAGTCAATCCATCTCATTGAGGGTCCTACTCTTTTTCAGTGACCCTCCACTTTGCCAAGTCTGATATCCTTCTCCAGGGAATGGTCCCTTCTGACAACATGACCAAAGTAGGTGAGATGAATTCTGGCCATCTTGATTCCAAGGAGCATTCCAGGTGTTCTTTTCCTAGGATAGATTTGTTCATTCTTCTGGCAGTCCATGGAATTTTCAACATTCTTTACCAACACCACAATTCAAAGGCATCAACTCTTCTTTGATCTTCCTTGTTAAATCCTATGGAGCATTTGTACTCCACACACACATGGTCCATGAGTCACTGGCTCTGTGACAAGTAATAAAAACAACAACAAGCTGTCTAATCCATATCAATTCTCTAAATTGTTTTGGTATCAGAAACTGGAAATTGTGCCCCACTGATAACCTCTTGTACAAATAGGAGAATTCAACTACAAGTAAGCTATTTTCTGGGCTCCCCTGAAAATCCTTTAATTCTCTCTCCTCCCTTTTGTGCCAACTGGACCATAGACTTGATGGGTGGAGTTTCAGCTCAGTGGTCAATGGGTTGATATGCCAAGGATTATGGAACAGAAAGATGGAAGCTGTCTCATTTCCTTATGTTTGTGGATTTTCTAATCTTAAAGAAAAACAAACCAGTTGGTGTTGTGTTGACTCTGACTCATGGAGACTCCATGTGTGTCAGTGTGGAACTATGCTCCATAGGGTATTCAGTGGCTGATCTTTCAGAAGTAAATCTCTAGAACTTCTATCTGAAGCTCCTGTAGGGAGCAATTTTGGGGTTTCCGTTATTTGCACTCAACAACAGCAAAAACAACTTACATTCCTGGATTTCTTACTCTGTGTGGGTGCTTGCTTTTATAATATCTCAGCTTATCTCAACAGCTCAATGAAGTAGGCACTTCACTAGTTTCTTATTCAAAGATAGAAAAACAGTGGGTTGATACAGTTTAAAAATTCATGGTCAGAGTAGTGTCATACATAGCCTAACTCAGGACCAAGGATAAAAATGCCTTTTTCTGTTATAAATGCCTTTTTCTGTTATAAAGAGTTTTCCTTTCCAGGTTCTGTTTATCATTATCTGAAGATAATTTTCAAGTACATTTGTGGTAGGCTGACTAATGACCCCCTAAAAAAATCTACATTATAATCCCTGGAACCTATGAACATTACTCAGTATGGGAAAAGAATGCAGATGTGATTAAGTTAAGGATAGATTGGCTTTACATGAAATCACAAAGACAGAATCGGAGAAAGCAATGACTATGGACGGAGGCAGAGGTTGAAGTGATGTGGCCACAAGCCAAGGTATGCCAGTATCCACCAGAAGCTGGAGGAAGTAAGGAACTGATTCTTAGAGCCCCAAGGGAGAGTAGCTTGCCTGACAATTTTATTTCAGCCCAATGAAACTTATTTCAGATTTCTGGACTCTAGCAGTATGAAAGAATAATTTTCTGTTGTTCTTAACCAAATTTGTACTATTTTTCAATAGCAGCCATAGGCAAGTAAAACAACATCTATTTCCTCATGTGCAAAACAGTTACCCAGTTTTATGCATGGTATTTGTTTCACATTGATAGTGTTCCATCTGGACTGAGGTGTTTTAAAATCTGGTTAGCTACTCAAATGGAAACAATTGAAAGCAAGTTCTAAAGCAGAATTCAAGAGCTTTATTTCTGGTACACTCAACAACAGCAAGAACTCTCATTCCTGGATTGCTTACTTTGTGTGGGTGCTTGCTTTTATAATATCTCAGCTTATCTCAACAGCCCAATGAAGTAGGCACTTTGCTAGTTTCTTACTCAAAGATAGCAAAACAGTGGGTTAATACAGTTTAAAAATTCATGGTTAGGGTAGTGTCATAGCCTACCTCAGGACCAGAGTTGTCTAACTGCACAGCCCAGACTCTTAAGTACTACACCTCTCTACGTCTGGAAATGAACACCTGATCTTGTAGTTGAATCTCTTTAGGGTAACTGGTACTTTTTAGTTCTTTTCTTTATCTGTTTGGCATAATGTTTCGAATAGATTTTTTAATTGTAATTTGGTCCTATTATCTGAAACACTTCTTAATCACAAACTTTTACCAAAGCACTAGAGGATTATCAAATCTCAGCAGGTTGAAGATCTTATTAAACCTTAATTGCAGTGTCTTCTGATATACAAAGACAACTTCAGTGCAAATTTAACGGCAGGGTTAGCTAGAATTTGATACCTGAAGAGTTAGGAAGGAAAGAAGTTCCAAATTGCATTGCAATGCAACCTATTATCTTGTGGGGGATTTTTTGAGGGCTTTTGAACTAGTTAGATTGTGAAATCTGACTCCTTAATCAAGAAAAAACGATTTTTATTAGGAAGGAAAAACTAGGGTTAGAAAATTATAACAGGGATATTTATCTAAATGACCAACTTACCTTAAACCCTGTTCATAATAGCTAAGCTATAAAGATCCTATTCTTGTTATTTGTATTTTATTTTTTTTAGTTTTGATTGAGACCTCGAGTACAGAGCATCCTTTTCATTATAAGAAAAACAAATTCATCTTGATTTAGGGGACAATTGGAGATTCTAATAATATTCATTTACTTATGAATGTATATATTTACGCTTTCTCTTTGTACATTTTGCTAAGCATTCCCGCAAGTTATATCATCTCAAACTCACAACATTATAGGGTAGGCATATTATCATCATCCATATTATGGGAAAGGAAAGGGATTTCAAGATTTCAGGTAGCTTTCCATCATCACATAGCAAGTAAATAGTAAATCTGGCTGTTCAACTGCAGTTTTTCTTATTTCAAAAGCTACATAGAATATTAGCTGCCAGGGAATTGTACACAATTCTCAGAGGTGGAAAAAATAACTACAGCAGGACAAAGAAAACTGGCATATGTGTAAGAACTTTCATTGTCTTCGAGTTGAATCAGCCTCAAGAGACTCTGTAGGACAGAGTAGAACTGACCCATAGGATTCCCAAAGCTGTAATCTTTAGAGAAGCAAACTGCCCATCTTTCTTCCCACAGAGCAGCTGCCAAACTTCTGGTCGCAGCAGAGCAATCAACTATGCCACTAGGGGTCCTTGTGTAAGCACTAAACCAAACCAAACCAAACCAAATCAAACCCACTGCCATCCAGGCGATTCCAACTCACAGCGACCCTCTTTGTGTCTCCACGGCGGTGAATCTTTATGGAAGTAGATTGTCCCATCTTCCTGCCGCAGGGTGGCTGGTGGGTTTGTCAGCTTTCTGGTTAGCCATCAAATGCCTTAGGCACTGTGGCCACAGAGCTCATTTGTGTAAGCACTAGGTAGATAAAATCATTTCTTCTGGCTTAATTCAAGTCATCTGAAATCATGAGCACAGCATGGGGGGTGTTGTGGAGGGATAGCCAATTTCTGCAATGATGCTCTGGACATCTTTCCCTTGTAACTTTGTAACATCTACAACCGAATCCATTAAAATTTCTGGGCATTTGACCCTGAATCAGACTACACAACCGCACAGGGAAATGCAAGAGTCCATTGTCAGCATCTTGTTTATAACATACCAGTAAATCAGTGGGAGCTCTGGTGGTGTAGTGCCTAAGGCATTTGACTGCTAACCAGAAGGTTGGCGGTTCAAACCCACCAGCTACTCCTCAGAAGAAAGATTGGGCAATCTACTTCTGTAGAGATACTGCCTTGGAAACCCAGGGAGGGGTCGCTATGAGTTCAATTGACTCAATAGCAGTGAGGTTTTTTGTGTGTGTGTTTTAATGAATCAATGTTGCTACCAGTCTTGCTGAGATGGTGGTATTCCAGTTCACCAAATGAGTTGTTTCTTATTCTGCAGTGATTTGGTCCCTGCCTAGCATTTCATTTCTTCAAGAGATGAGGTTATTACCCTTGACCCTCTATGTCTTTGTAACTGAATCTTCTATTCCTGCTGCTGTATCTCCTTAATGTTGATTGCCTGTTTGGCTTCCTAAATGACTGTGCTAGAGCTTAGACTTCTGTCTTCTGCAATCAACTGGGACTTTTTACATCTTCTCTTTCCCTCCTCCTGTGGCTTGAATTTTCCACTAGAACATTCCATCAACCTCGATCTTTCTACCCACCTGCTCATAGGCTTATTCTTGCATCACCCAGTTCCCAATCCTAGTCTCAATTGTCTCTAGTTTGAAGGCTCTTATGACTTCCCCAAGGTCTGTAGGTGGTGCAAATGATTTCCACTTAACTGCCAATCTGAAGGTTGATAGTTTTCACACACCCAGTGGTACCACAGAAGAAAAGACCAGGCTATCTGATTTCATCAAGATTTACATCGTGATTATTAGGTGCCCTCATGTAATTCCTGACCCAGAGACCCTCTGCACAACAACATGAAACACTGCTCGACCTCTGCCGTCCTCACAATCATTTCTGTGTTTGAGCCCATTGTTGTGGCCACTGTGTCAGTTCATCTCGTTGAAAGTCTTCCTCTCATTCACTGTCTCTCTACTTTACCAAACATAATGTTCTTCTCCAGGGACTGGTCCCTCCTGAAAACATATTCTAAGTAAGTGAGATGAAGTTTAGCCATCCATGACCTTCAATGAAAGGGAATGACACAGTCACTGAAATGATGGGCTCAAGCATGGCAGGAATTAAATTCTTAGTCTCATAAAAAATGTATTGTTGCAAACCTCCATCTTCTCTCCCCAATTGACTTATGGAAATGGGGTTCCTCTTCATCATCATATCCTTTTTTTTTTTTTTTTTTTGCCTTAAACAATGCCTGGTATATACTAGGTGCTCAATAAATACTTTTGGAATAAATAAGAAGTAGCTGCTCCATCAAACAATCAATCCCACAATTTTAAGCTTACTCACAAATTTGCAGTTATATATATTCCTCCTGCCTTTCAGCAGCACTTGGCCAACCTTACATTGATCTTTGAGTGATTATTACATAAAGAACTCATCGACCTTTTCACCAATTCTGCACCCAAAGCCATCAGCTTACATTAGTGGACATTGGACGTGACACAATGTCAAACTGGGTTTCTGTAATAAAATTCTAGATATCTCTGAAACAACCTGTAAATTGACCTTCTAGAGGATGGATGCATGTATGTTGTGCATATCTCCTTCCAGAAATGCCTACCCATAATTACTTAGCTAGTCAGTTAGCTAAGAAGAGAGAGTTTCAAGGGAAAAAAAAAAAAAAAAGTCTGTCTTAATATCTTTTATCCTCTATTTTCTCTTATACCTCTGTTAACCCCTCTGGTTCAAGAGTAAACTACAGTGTATCACTGATTCTAGCATCTGAAGAAAATGCTTCTTCTTTTCCACTGATGAGGAAGCCATGGAGAGTAATACTAAGTTTGGAATTCCTGAACAGACTCAAAATTTTCATTTTAAATTCCCTAATACAGAAATGTGTTTTAATCTGGAAACATAATTCATAATGCCATGACTTTGCTGGATTATAAAAAGCATGGTTTAGGAAATGTAAAACAAATTTAGAAGGAGGGATTTTATTTTCTAGGAGAAATATTATGAATTTTTCTTTCTGACAGATAGACATCTCCAGAGTCACTGTGGTGCTTTTCTGAACATAGGTTTCTTGAAAATGGAAAATTACTTATGGAAATAGTAACTCTCTACTACCAAGATGTGAATAAGGGGTGTACATTCATTTTCTGTTGTTGCATAACAAATATTACAAACTTAGCAGATTAAAATATACCATATTTATTATCTCGCAATTTCCGTGGGTCAGAAATTTGGGCACAATTTGCCTTGGTCTTCTGCTAAAGGTCGTATATTTCTGCAATCAAACCTTACTGTTGGTTGGCAGAATTCAGTTTCTTATAGTTGTAGGAGTGAGGACCTCAGCTCCTAAAAGTTGCCCAACATTTCCTGGCTTGTACCCCTTTCATCAACATGACAGTGCACTTCCTCAAGGACCTAAAGAGAATATCTGCTGCTGTATCTCGTTTCTTACCTTCAAATGTGTTTTTTAAAGGACTAACCTAATTAGGCCAGGGTCATGTAGAATAATGTGTTTTGAATAACTCAAACCATTTGATGAGTGACCTTAATTATAATTGGAAAAAAAAAATCACTTTTGCCATGTCATGTAACCTAGCATAGGAGTGATGTCTATCATATTCACAGGGCCCAACCCCACAATCAATAGGAAGAGGTTTTATAAGGACAGTACATCAGGGCATGGTGTCAATCTATGTGTCCCCCTAAAATATGTGTCAACTTGGCTGGGCCATGTTTCTTGGTGGCTTGACAGCTATGTAAGGATGCAATTGGGCAATTACATAATCATGTACTCATCCCACATGATGTGATTAGCCAATCAGTTGTAGGAGGATTAGGGTGTGATACAGCATCCTTATTCATGTCACACTCTGATCCAATGTAAGGGGAGTTTCCCTGGGTTGTGACCTACATCATTTTTTATCTTATAGAAAATAAAAAGAGACAGAGAAGAACAGAGAAGGAGGGGCTTGACTACCAGAAATAAAGAAGAGCTGGAGCTAAGCACACCTTTTAAATCCAGGTCCCTGTGCTGAGAGCCTCCCAGACCCAGGGGAAGGCCGATACCAAGACCCATGTAGATCTCCAAGCTAGACAAGCCCCACAATGTTGAGGGACAAAGACTTTCTGCCCAAGCCTACAGAGAAAAAAGACTTCCCCTAGATGTGGCACCTGAACTCAGCCTTCTAGCATCCAAAACTGTGAAAGAATAAATTTCTGTCTATTGAAGTCACCCACTTGCTGTGTTTCTGTTATAGCAGTACTAGATAATTAAAACAGATGGGAATCTTAAGGGAAATCCTAGAATTCTTCCTAACACACCATGTTATTCCTCAAACTTTAGTAATTAGAAGGACTTGAGTCAATGCTATACAGACAGATAGAGCTATATTTTGGATTTACACTAAAGTCAGTGATCACAGAGAATATGGGGTCTTGTATATTCACTTAGTTTTTCTGGAGTTCTTATTTAAAGAGATGGATCTCTAAAAGTCAGATACAAAATTTAAAAGTTTAGGAAACATCTTATTATAAACATAATTATAAGTGCTTCCTAAATAAGCAAGATGATAGTTTTATTTTGTTGATTTGAAAGATTTGGTGGGTTGAATTGTATTTTCATTCACACATTCATCACCCTGTTATTTTTTCAGAGCTTTAATATTTCTTGAATCATACTTTCCAGACTCTTTTATTACTTTAATGACTGGATAATGGTTAAGATTCATTTTAAGTTGACTTTACAGATATACAAATTATGACTATGAAAGATCATTTTCCTTCAGGCTGCCAAAGTTAATATGCCTGATTTACTTCTTATTTAATTTTTTAAAATGTTCTGGAGAAACAATTTTATCTCAAACATGTTTTGATTATATATTTTGAATCTTCCCTGCTATCTTGTTCAGTCATTCCTAGTAACTAAGCTACCTTCAAAGTTATTGTCTATCTTCTAATAAATAACTCATCTGCCCTAGGATAGTGACTGGGTTGGTTTCAACTGAGTTATCCATTTCCTTCCAGACTAACTGTATTGCTCCTACAAAAGGCCCTCTAAAAGTAGAGTCAGGGCATTGAAATTTACTTTATAACTATGTACCTGAGAAAAAGTACCATGTAATATCCAGAAGGATATCCAAAAGAAAACACCAACCAGCCTTTTTATAACTACAAAAAGGTTTCTACTCTTTTGGTCTGTTTAGCATTGCTTCATTTGTAAGAGTTCCTTGGATATACTTGGGAAAATCACCCCTCTTGTACTCTTAGGGTATGTCATGTGGTTAAAATGAGACTGTTCTACTTAAGCCAAGCTCCAGTGGGCAATGATTTATGCCTGATCTATAAAAATACCCCTCTATCTGTCTTCAGTGACTTACTCAGTGATAGGAATGACTCAAGGTAGACTATAAGAGTTATTATAGAGGCTCTTGCTAGTAATATTGAAAATATGGGTTTCTCTTTCTGCTGGATTGCTAACATTTTATAGTATACCTTGTAACTACCGAAGGTCATCTTTGTTACCTTTTGTATGTAAATAAAGTCTGCTTGAGAATGAAGCAAATGCTCAGGAATATGGTAGAAAGGTATAGATACAGATATAGATATAGATTATAAATAAGAAATATACATAGAGGGTTACATTTATAATTATAGAGATAGATAGGTATAGTAAATATATTTATACATATAGATATCATAAAAACCAAAACCAAGCTCACTGTCATTGAATCAATTCTGACTCATAGCGACCCCCACTGGGTTTTGAAGGCTGTAAATCTTTACATACATTTACATTTAATAATAGATTGCCCCATCTTCCTTCTGCAGAGTGGCTGATGGGCTTGAACCACCGACCTTCTGGTTAGCAGCCAAATGCTTTATCCAGTATGCCACCAGAGCTCCTTATAGATATCATATGAGAGAGTTATTATGGTATTGTTTTGAGCCTCTAGATCCAGTCTTGCATTTACAATATTTGCAAATATAACCCTGGAATTTCAGATATATCAGCCAATAAACCCTTTTGTTTAAAATAGTTTGGATTAAATATCAGCCATTTGTAACCAAAAGTGTCCCAACAAACACAGCAGACATGCCATATATTTTTCATTAGAACAAATGTAACAGGATAAGGAACACAAGAGTACAATGGAGATGATTAAAGTCATTGAGAAATTTGCTCATGAAGATGGCAGGGAACATTTCAGACTGAATGAATAAAGGTCGAAGCACAAGGGTAATATGACTAATGTGTATTCATACTTGTTCAACTTGTTTAGACGAGTTCTACAATGTTAGAATATAGAATTCTCAGAAGCTTAATTGTGAAAAAACAAAATAAATAAATAGAACTATCTTACACAAGTAATGAATTATGAGAACTCTTTACTCCATAATATGCTAGAAGATGATAGTATAAATAAATTCTAAGCCTAGAGCTCAGTAATACAAACTACAGTGATTAAGGTTAGTTAAAAGGAATTCTGAACTACCTGTCTGAATGCCCCAATCATTGTGGTGTGTTGGTTATCTTCGGTTAGCCTCCCTAAATCTACTCTTCACCTTTCTCCATAGTATGCGGAATCCTGGGAGACTGACCTTGAAGTGCTACTCTACTGGGTTCCTTTGCCCTCTGGCTTTTTTCTGCATTCAGCCAGTACACGTTATGGGGAAGACATTCAGAGGTGACAGGAGAATGACTTCAAGGGATTAATTGTTTCCATCACAGTGAAGTCATTGTGATTTAGCTGTGTTCACCTAATGAAGGTCAAGGCCTCTGTCCGGCAGCCCTCTGATATCACTACTGTCTCTGGGTTCCAGTAACCACTCTCATTACTTCTTCCAATCCTAGAGGTGGTAAAGTCTCCCCAAAGTTGCTCCTACTTACAAGTACTTAATTTCTCTAAACTTTGCATAAATTACCCAGATTGAGTATCCCATCCATTTGATAATATCCCAACTGACCTCAAGTCATTTTTATTTGCTCTTTATAACTCCTGTAATTTTCAAGTTTTCTGCTCAGTAGATTCTTTGCTTTTAAAGTCAGAAACCATAAATAATTTTTAGCAATAGAGATTTTGATAAATTTCTGGTGAATGTATCTAGAAACTTGTCATTCAAGATAGAGAAAAATAACAATTCCTGGGGGAAAGGAACTAACCTGTGTTGGAATTTGTATGAATCAACTTGATGGCAGTGGGTTGGCATTTGAATACCTGGAACCAAATTAGGAGCTTTGGGTAAATTGTCATTTATGCAAAAGTGAATGTTTATGTTCCTATTTTACATACGACATAAATGAAACTTGGACTATACATTGTGTAAGATAAGCCATAATTCATAGTAAAAAGAATCATGTAGTTAAAATATAATCGGTAAATTGTGTGCACTGACATAAAGTTTGATTAATTTACCATATGAGGCAGAGAGCACTGTTCTTCTGGGGGAATAAGGTCTATTTTTCTACTTTTACAACAGAGAAGAGTTACTGACCATGTATTGAACATCTTTTTCTGGATTGCACTTTCCAGCAAAGCATTACATGAAGCAGTTTAAGTGCAAGGAATTTGGTATCAGACTCTGTATTTGAATCCCAATTCTGCTATGTGGACATTATTCTAAACCTTGTTAAGCTTCAGTTTTCCTTCTGTAAATTAGGATAATAATAATAACACCATCTTCATAGGTACTCTGGGAGGATTTAATAAAACATATTCACACATCTTTGAGTCAAGTGCTTAACAAGAGAGAATTATTATTAATATAACAAATGACTATTGCCTATTATTATTAATAGTAGTGCTTTTATAATAATAGATAGGTTATTGGGCCCTAAAGACTATTTGAATCAATAATGTGCATTTTACTTCAAGGCTTCTGGGTATTTCCAAGTACACAGGTTAAATCACATTCTACAAGTATTTATAAACCTGAACAGTACATTTTATTTATTGAATTTTGTGAAGCAGAAAGGATAAAAATAGATAAAAGATAGTAATAAAAGTTTGGGTTATTTTCCCCACAATCAAATATTTGGCCTGAAGTCCCATACCTTTGGAAAATTACAAAGAAGTTAGTGCTTGAAAAACATGTCATAAATAAATAAATAACCTTTAAGTAGAATAATGTACCATTGTCTTAGGACTGACACAATTCACTGAATCAAATACTGTTAAACAGAGGTTTTGAAAAGAATTGTCCCTGAGGTTAAGAAATTATGTGTCAAATTCTTCCTCTAAGAGATTGCTCAAGTCTTAGAAAGATGCCTTCAAAAGAAGTGTGAATGTAGGAGTATGACCATGAAAATCTTAACATATCATTAACGATGAAAATATGTAGAATCAAAATTGGGAAGTTGCAACCTGTCATCTTCTGATTGGTGTTTCTGGGCTGTGCTTGACTTAGAAAATTTGTAAAAGTAATCTTTCAGGCTCTGTGTTGGGATGGAATTTAATATCTACTCATGGAAAGTACAATATACTGAATCATACAGAACCTGGGATATAGTAGGTACACCCTCCCCTCACTTATCAACACGGTTAGGTTCCAAAGACAAGGTGGTAATGGGAAAATGAGGGTGATGACATCAGATCAAAAAATGGAGGATGACTGCATTTTTACATAACTGTCAAATTATGTTACATAACAGTTAGTACATAACTGCCAAACCACTAAGAACCATGGCTTAGCCAAATTGGCACATAACCTTAAACATTACAGCCAGCGTTACTCTCACCTTGCATCTCAGCATTCATTATTGCCAGACGTATGTCTTTAATGCACAAATGGAATAGTCAATAAATGAGGAAAAAGTGTATTAACGTTCTCAACAAGTAGATCTTATATGACTATAAGCATGGAAAGAAGGAAGAAAAATATGACTCCATTTTTATTGCTTGATTTGTTCACATAGCTCCATGGATATGGGCATCAATTTGCAGAGTTGTCTTTAGTAGGTCTTACACGAGTACAATCATGGAAAGAAGGAAGAAAATTATGACTCTACTTTTATTCCTTGATTTATTCACATAGCTCCATGGATATGAGCATCAGTTTGCAGACTTGTCTTTAGTAGGTCTTACATGAGTATAGTCATGGAAAGAAGGAAGGAAATTACAACTCCACTTGCATTCCTTGATTTGTTCACATCTCCATGGATATGAGCATCACTTTCCAGAGTTGTCCTTAGTCTGAAAGCATGTTTTTGTAAATAATCACATGAATAATAGGATATCATTTTTAACGCTATGATTTGGCCAAATGTTTTTCACATTCTTGTTTGTCCTCACCAGTGCCTAAATTCTTATGGAGCATTCTTTTTAAGAGTTAGAGAAAAAATGTATCAGAAAGAAGCAGGGAGATCTCAATTTATGGTTCCCATTTTCTTGCCTCCATATATATCTAAAGGAGCTCTGGTGGCATAGTGCCTAAGGCATTTGACAGCTAACCAGAAGGGTGGCGGTTCAAACCCACCAGCCACTCTTCGGAAGGAAGTGCGGCAATCTACTTCCATAGAGAAACTGCCTCGGAATCTCAAGGAGGAGTCATTATGAGTCAAATTGACTCAAGGGCAGTGAGTTTAGTTTCTTTCTTTATATATATATATCCAAGGGATATAATACACACTCATCAGTGACAGTAAGAATGACTGGAGTCATTTTCTGCTTGGGAGGGGAGAAGTATATGCACAATCTCCTAGACTGTGTGCTTTTGTGGGTGATAAATTGGGTTCACGCTAATCTGGTCACCATCTGTCCCAAGGTGAGAAATTCAGATTGACAGTCAAGGTCATAAGTACCCATCTTCTATCAGTTTTGAATTCACTAGATGATCCCTAAAGCTCAGACTACTGTCCAAGTCCAGAATAATGTATGTGAATATTCTGGAAACTGATAGCTACTGTCCCAGAGGCAAAAGTGCTGAACAAATCACATTTATTTTGGTGTTCTCTTACAACTCCTAGAGAACATATTTCTCTTCAGTACCTTTTTGTTATTCAGGTCTTGCTCTTGAATCGTTTATTTGAAAGTGGAGGGTAGAGGTGGAGAAAAGAAAAGGGAGGTGTTTGCTCTAAATTGTCAGAGCTCATAAAATTATTCCATTTAATGAGAAAATAGGTAACAACTAAAATTTTAGCAGATAATCTTCACTGTTATTTTAATATCTCCAATTAAAAAAAAAAATTAAAGTGATGGTTAGGGGAAGTCTTTGAAGATGCTAAAATCTAAAAAAAAAGCTCAGATGGGGAAGTTATAAAAGAATTGGTGCCATTGATTTTGTATGAGAGATGGATGGCTCTGTCCCGTATTACATAAAATCACATCTTTATCACAAGCCCTACTTTTGGACATTTTGGGTAGACAGAAAGGCAATCAAAGTATGATTCCTATCTATATAGTACCTAACCCCTGACTCAATCCAAAATTGTTGTGTGTTCTTAACTTTGCTACCTGGCATAATCAAACAGATTTCCTGGGATAGGAAATCACCAGAAGTTAGTTTCTATTGGTTTTGGGCCCCTCCTCCTCTTAAGAGAGGAGTCCCCGAGTGGTGTAAACAGTTAACGTGTTTGGCTGTTAACTGAAAGACTAGAGATTAAAACCTACCAGAAGCCCCTCTGAAGAAAGTCCTGGTAATCGATTAAAAAAAAAAAAAAAACAGCCATTGAAAACCTGAAGGAGCGCAATTCTAATCTGACATACATGGATCATCATGAGTTGGAATCTACTTAAAGGCAATTGGTTTACTGGTCCTCTTAAGGTGTTTGGGAAAGGAAGATGAAGGGGTCATATCTTAGGTCTAACTCCACAGGAAAACCCTGTTTTCAAGCAATGAAATGAAGATTTTAATTACTTGTGAAACTGGGTATAAAATCATAAAAAAATAACTCTAAAAAATAAAATTTTATTTTATAGATGTTATTCCTAGCTTTTTATTTTGTGATATAAGAAAATGTACCTATAACAAAAGTATACTATCATTTTCTAAATTTTATTTAAAATTGATTGAAAAAACAAAATATAAACTTTATCTACCTGATTAAATTTTGTTCAATAAGACAATGCTTGTGCAAATACTTGAGTTATTGTGAGATTACCAAGTATTAAGCTCAAATTCCAGGCACTTTGTACCACAAATCCAAATCACTGGGTTTCGGTCTTACATAATATATGAAAGTAAGTAAGTGAATTAACCTCTCTGAGCCACAAATTTGGAACTTGTATTAAAAGATAGCAGTATTGAATGAGTTCTATACTATATTCCAGATGTAGTAACCAAACAATACCCATTCATTCATCCCTTCTCCCACATTACTCTTATTGGCCAAGAATGTTACAAAAAAAAAAAAGAAAGAAAGAAAGAAAAAGAACATGTTACCTGAATCTATAAGTAATATTTTTCATTACATACGTTTATTAATTTTACAAATGGCTTCATTACTTTTTTAAAAAAATTATTATTTCAATATTGAAAAGCACTGCAATGAGAAGGAATGGACCTTTTAGTATTAGTATGCATTGAAAATATATCTTTTTTTAGGTCTATGATCTTGGAAGATAAAATTATTCTATTTGGCCATTGGTTTTTACACAAGCAAAATAAAGATAACAGCTACTTAGAATTAGTGTGGTGAGTTTTGACTAAGAATACATGTAAAATTCTTAGCATAAAACAGGTGTTGCAACAATGACAGTAATGTTGAGAAAAATGATAACATAATTTAATATAGTTCCTCAGGGATGTTAATAATATGATGTTATTCATATGAAACTTACATATAGAAGAATTTACAAAATATTTACTGCAAAAAGTGAGATTTACTGGAAAAATAACCTTTAAATTACCTCAGTGAATTTTGAATAAAGCTAATTACTCTAAAGAATGTCTTTAAGCAACTGTCAAAAGTTTGAGGTGATTGAAGGTTTGTAATCTTCCTTCCCCTGCCCATGTGGTCAGGGAACTTTTAATTTTATATTATTAATTTTGAAATGTTGTTGCCCGGTACCTTCTGGTCAACTTCAGCTCATGGGACCCATGTGACCAAGCAGAACTGCCTTCCAGTGTTTTCTAGACTGTAATCTTTATGTACTATTGATACACTTGAATTATGGTATTGGCAAAGAGTATTGACTATACCATGGACTGCCAGAAGAAAGAATAAATCTATCTTGGAAGAAGTACAGCCAGAATACACTTTAGAAGCAAGGATGATGAGATTTTGTTTCATATACTTTAGGCATGTTATCAAGAGGGACCAGTATCTAGAGAAAGACATCATGCTTGGAAAAATGGAGGGTCAATGACAAAAAGAAGATCTTTTCAATGGGATGGATTGACACTTGGCTGCAAAAATGGGCTCAGGCATAGCAACAATTGTGAAGATGGCACAGGACTAGGTAGTATTTTGTTCTGTTGTGTATGGAGTCACTATGAGTTGCAACCAGCTTGATGGAACCTAACAACAACAATCTTTATGGGAGTATATTGCCAAGTCTTTTTTCCCATGGAGCCATTGGATGGGTTCAAACTGCCAACCTTTTGGTTAGCAGCTGAGTGCCCAACCACTGTGCCACCAAGACTCCTTAATTTTTGAGTAGGTAGAGATATTGTGACTCAAACTCACTCACTGCAGTCGAGTCAATCCTGACCCAAAGTGACTCCTCCTTGGGTTTCCAAGGAGGTATCTCTATGGAAGTAGACTGCCCAATCTTCCTTCTGAGGAGTGCCTGGTGGGTTTGAACTGCCAGCCTTCTGGTTAGCAGTCAAATGCGTTAGGCACTACACCACCAGAGATATTGTAACTAAGTATTTAGAAATGGTCTCCTGCCTCAAAAAGAGTTAACACATACCAGGTTGAATTGAAAGAACTTCTTCAGATTGGCTTCTCTACTTGAGAGAGGAGAAAATGAGGTATTAGCTTTGGCAAATACATCTGACAGCAACACTGATAGTACTTTAAGAAAATAGCATGTCTTGCCCCTGCTGTCCAAAGAAATAGCCTACCAAACCCCTTAATTCAATGTGCAACCTCCATATGACCACCAGGAAAACAAATGTGTTCTTATTCTGATAGAGTCAGAAACTCTCTGGATATTCAAATGTCCTATTCAGAAAGTTTCATACAACTTTAGGGAACCAGCACATCACAGATCTGATCTTCTGAAGCAGGGCTTCCAAATGAAATAGCCATATCATTAATCATTGGAAATGGTGATTTTTCCACAGCCTATAGTTTCTTCTGAGTAGGAAAGGAATTGCAAAACTTGCTTTTTAATGATTGAATTTCACGTGCTTCAAGATAATTGATCTCAATAAAACAACCACAAACGTTGCTCTGAATATCTACCCACCACCCATCTGTCAGTCTGTCCTACTATGATAGCTTGCATGTTTCTATGATGATGGAAGTTATGGCACTAATATTTCAAATACTAACAGGGAACCTACAGCAGACAAGTGTCTGTGGAGCTTCCAAACTTTTCATGCTTGGAAAATTTAGGAAGAAAGACTAGGAAGAAAGGTGTAGTGATCTACTACTAAAAGTCAGCCAATAAAAAGTCTACAAGTCATAACAGAATATTGTCCGATATAGTCGTAGGTTGGAAAAACTCAAAATATACAGTGACCACAACAGTGGAGTCAAGCATAAGAAGATTCATAACAATGGCATAGGATCAGGCAACATTTCATTGTGTTATACATGGAATCTACGTGAGTCAAAGCTGACTCAACAACTTATGCCAACAACATTAATGACAGTGATGGCAATAAAGATATTGATGCTGATAATGGTGATAATAGCCAGGATGAAACTCCTAGGCTGTATGTCCCTTAGAAGTTTAGATATAATCAGACTTACTGAGTGAATTCCCAAAGACCTATTTGAATGGAGGTCAGGGGAATACATAGAAGGGACAGTGAGTGTACTGAGGGGACAGGAAATGCTAGAGTGAAGATGGGTGACTTCTGATATTTGAAGAAGGGTGCCAGATGAAGAAATAACTCACCTCCAGGGGAGAGAAAGTGAAGTAGGTCAAGATTAAGGTGGGCTAGTGACAATGGATGGGAATCACTGGATAGGGAACACTGGGTATACGTTGGTGGCCCTCAGTTGTCTCCTGACTCTGGGCCAGCTTCCCAGCAATTACTGTAAGAATATGGAAATTGAAGTGAAAATGCCAGTAACAAAGAGTGGTTCAAATTTGGAAAAAAAAAAAAAAAAAAAAAGCAGTGTTCCATAATAGGTAAGTTTGTAGATTCGATCAGAAATCAATGAAACAGAAAATAGAAAGACAACAAAGAGTGGTTCAAATTTGGAAAAAAAAAAAAAAAAAAAAAGCAGTGTTCCATAATAGGTAAGTTTGTAGATTCTTGAGCTAGAGAAAATGGGGTATGACTCCTGGTTCTCTCTTCTATGAGCTCAGTGGCTGTGGACAAGTTACATAACTTTTCTGAGTCTCATAATAATCATTTATATAGATCACAATATCAACTTCATGAGATGGTTGGGAGGATTGAATAAGATGATATATCCAGAATAGTTACCGCATTGTATGATAGTCATTACTCATTGCTCAATAAAGAACATTATGATGATTTACATATGCATGAATTTCTGCAAAGAAGTATTTCTGTTTTATGACTAACAGTGTATGATCTGGCTATGACACCTTTCACTCTTCAATCATGACTTGGTTTGTTTTTCTGCCTAGTTAGGGGGCTATCACTTTGTTAAATCAAAATTTAAAGTTAACAATTCCCACTTAAGAAGAAAGACCTAGCAATCTACTTCAAAATTAGCCAATGAAAATCTTATAGATTACAATAGAACATGGTTCAGCTCTCTTACTTCAGGCATATCATCAGGGGAGATCAATCACTAGAGAAGGCTTACAAGTTTGGTGAAATAGAGGGCCAGTGAGAGTAAAGGAAACCTTTGGTGATATGGAATGGCACAATAACCACAGGATGAATTTGCAAACAAAGCTGACACAGAACGAACCAGGCAATATTTTGTTCTGTTGTACAACAGGTTGCCCCGAGTCAAAGTCAACTTGACAACAGCTAACCACGAAAATTCCCACTTAAAA
>NW_006921838.1:2524144-2524932 GCF_000298275.1 Orycteropus afer afer
CCTTCCTTCCGAGGAGTGGCTGGTGGGTTTGAACTGCCAGCTTTCTGGTTAGCAGTCAAGTGCCTTAGGCATTATACTATCAGAGCTCCCCCCTGATCTTAGCAAAGTGAATTATTAGGAGAGATCAGAAGATCTCTAAAACATTTGACAAGTTCAGCCTATCAGAGGGTGTCATAGTCATGACTCAACTGCCAGGGGGGAATGAATAAAACACCAAATGACATATGTTTTATCCATGATCTTTAATACCTGTGAAAAATTAAGAAGTGATGAAAATACCATGCTGACTTGTTAACGTTAGCATGACCATCATGCTGCTTCAAACTTTGTTATGTCTCCTTCTGCCCACATTGTTTCTGTTGCTGGGTAGCTCCAAATATTCAAGATACAATACCAGTGAGATCCCCATGAAGCCTTCCAACAAGCTCCCAGGAAAGAACTAATTGGCTCTTTGATATCAAAGCATCTTTTCTCAAATCTGTATTAAAGGATCTAATAGTGTTAACGACTACATTCCCAATTCATGGAATAATGCCTAGCATATAGTACATGATTGAGAAACAATGGTTTAATAAATGAATTACATTTTAATAATTTATATATAGCCTTTCTATAAAGAGAAATTCACCCCTTGGCTACTGATGAGCTGCCTTTATAAAGACTACTCACTGCCCTTGAGTTGGATCCGACTCATAGGAACCCCTCCTTGGGTTTCCACAGTGGTATCACTATGGAGGTACACCACCCAATCTTCCTTCTGAGGAGTGGTTGGTGGGTTTGAACCACCC
>NW_006921838.1:2527608-2528245 GCF_000298275.1 Orycteropus afer afer
ATAAAGATTTGTGTAGTGCCATACTACAAGTGACCACAGGTTTGGCGCCATCTCTATATTGGCTGGGTACTTATCTCTCTTTAAAATGTGTCATAATTACTTTTATTTTTGGTCACAATTCCAAGACTGAAATCCTCCCATTTATTGCCTTGCAATAACTTTTGCTATTTTCCCTATTTTATTTTAAACCATTCAAGAAGTTCTGCATTGTTTAAAATCAGGAAGGATATGTGTCAGCGTTGTATCCTTTCATCATACTTATTCAATCTGTATGCTGAGAAACTGGATACTATTTAGAAGAACATGGCATCAGGATTGGAGGAAGACTCATTAACAATCTTAATATGCAGATGATACAATCTTGTTTATTGCAAATCAAGAGAACCTGAAACACTACAGTCTTCAGTATGGATTATACCTCTACAAAAAGAAAATGAATATTCTCAAAACTGGACCAATAAACAACATTTCGATTAATGGAGAAAATATTGAAGTTGTCAGGGATTTAATTTTACTTGGACACACAATCAACACCCATGGAAGCAGCAGTCAAGAAATCAGATATCTTTTTCCACTGGGCAAATCTTCCACAAAAGACCTTTTGTGGAGAAGCAAAGATGTCACTTTGAAGACTAAG
>NW_006921838.1:2530555-2532718 GCF_000298275.1 Orycteropus afer afer
AGAACCAAATATCACCTAGTCCTGCACTACCTACATGATCTTTGATAACCATTTCTGGACTATAATTAACATTAAATTACAACTTCATACCCTTTTTCATTTGTTCCCCACATATTAAACTGTTTTGACTGCATTGTTTTTACAACACTTCTTGTTGTCATGTCATATTTTATTTAGAGGGCATAAATTTCCCTTTTCTTGGCACAAAATCATGGCAAGGCCCACAGCTCTTTTGCTCATTCTTAGATAGCAGAAGTCCTGGGTTCAGTTTAAATAACAAAGCAGTGTTACCATTTCTAGTCGAAAATATCAACCAGTACTTCACAATTCAATTAACTTTTTTTTTTTTTTTTCCCTCTACTGAAGACTGGGCCAGATTTGACAATGAAGACAGTAGTGGGGGAAAGGAAGTGTGCTTTTTCCCTTCTTTTTTCATGTGTCTTTTCCTCTACTGTCTATCTGTTGATTCATTTGAATAAGGTCAAACCTGGGTATAAGGATAGCTGGGCAGAGGGAAGGGAGGAGAGATAAGAAGATAGGACAGTTTTAATTGGGCTAGTGGTGTCAGTTCTTGTGCAAGGCAAGTGCTTAAAGCTGGTGACACCGTTTTGGCCTACCTGATGTTTTGTCTGATGCTGAGTCTTCAGTGCTTCTTAAGGCTGAACTTCAGGATCCCTATAAGTTGAGTTGCCTTAGCCTGAGTAGTTTCAAGTCTATTTTGGTACTTTGTATCCCTTCCTCTACTCCAGTCTTACAAGAATAGACCTCCAGCCTCTTTCTGTTTACATATCATTTCTTCAAACAGTCTGTTGGACATCTTCTTGCTGGGTTGTGATCCACTGAAAATACTCTTGCACACCTGTGCCCTATAAACCCTAGAGTGAAAAATAACTTCAGTGAGGGTATACTCTCTTGGTTCCACCACCAAATAGATAACCTTCCTCTTGCCCTCAAGATTTCTTAAGGAGGCATGAAATCCCATCTAAGAATTGACTTCACCTGTCCAGGTGCATGCCAGGCATTGGCTGCTAACTGCAGGAGACATATTTCAGTATCATCTGGGAGATCCAGTTGAAACCCTCTTTCCTAGGTCTGAAATAGGAAAGTAGCAAACCCTTATACTCTTTTCCAAGCATGACTGGGAATCTCAAAGGCCTACAACAGTTTTCTTTAAAAGAAATATCATTTCCAGACTGCCCTTTGGTGAAAAGACTCCACTAGGCTAAAACTGATTTTGCTTAATTTCTTCTGAAAATTTGCACATGGAGATTTGGCCTTGGTACTTTGTATCTATTCTGTCTTGGAATCTTCCTGGAAACTTCATTTTTAGCAGGGACCAGATGCAGTCAAGATTGAAACCATACACTTACTTTGAACTTTTAGAATCCAAACTCTAAATACAAGTTAGGAATGATCTATGTTTAGAAAGTGGTCATATCTTTATTATGTTTTTCACGTTTAATTGTATTTAAGGACTCTAATTTTCAGAGAAACTGGGCTTAATAGTACCAGTTAATTCAGTCAATTCAACTTAATTCAACTCACAATGATGAGTTGAAGTGGGAAGCACTGACCGCTCTGACTCCTGGTTTCTCCATGTGGGCTGTTTCTGTGCCTTTTCAGTTCCCTGAGAATTCAAGAGCCAGCAGACCATAAGCAGCTGTGTGGCTTTTCATCTGAGCAAACATCTTAAACTACTGAATGAAAATTTTTCTTTTTACTTCATACAATTTCCATAAACTGAATTAGCCTATTTCATTACAAAAAAATTCCCTCTGATGAGTGAAATCACTATTAATGAATAAAACTGTAAACAATTAGATAAAGCAAGATGCTGAAAATCTAAACTATTTATCTACTGCAACAGCCAACAGGAACATCACAAAAGGAAACAGTAAGTGCTCTTCTCTGCTATCCCAAACTTTAGTGGTGAACATCTCAATCAAAATGCTATCTTTCTTATTTTTTTATTATTAAAAAAATGTAATATTTGTCTGGAATAATAACATGAGAATGTTATTTTTGTTGTTATTTGTCATTAAGTTGATTACAACTCTTGACTGCTCCATGTTTTCTGGGTAGAACTGTTCCATAGGCCTTCAAGGATATCACTTTTGGAAGTAGATTGTCAGGCCTATATTCTAGGTACCTCTAGATAGATTC
>NW_006921838.1:2534664-2543464 GCF_000298275.1 Orycteropus afer afer
TGCATATATGCATGTGTACACAGATAGACAGATGGATAGATACAGATGTAGACAGAAAATAGTAAAACATGAGTGATGGCTATACCTAAATATGTATCCTCAATGTTTTTCTCAATAATAAACTTCAGTTAATCCAAGACTGAAAGCTGGAAAATGAAAAATGAAATTATTAAAATAGCACATTAAAAAAAATCATAATTTTAATAATATTAGAATATGAAATGCCTTCATAGGCATGACAGAAAAAACAAAATCCTGGAAAAAAAAAAAGGATAAATGAGGCTACATAAAAATATCAAAATTTCTTAACAGCCAAAATTCTATGAATAGTTTTAAAACAATAATAACTGGGAAACATGTGCAACACATGGTCAGACAAAGTGCCTATCTTTGTGAAAGCTCAAAATTCAGGAAAAAAAAAAACATAAAACCCAATAGAAAACCAGGGAATGCCTAAGAAAAGGCAGTTTGCTAAAGATAAAATCCAAATAACTCTAAATATATAAAAAGATGGTCAACCTCATGCTAATTAAAAACAAATTAAAACAGTGAGATTTTTCTACCATCAGGATGAGCAAAAAATAAAAACTAATGAATATATTCAGTGTTAGAGAATGGGGACAGACACTCTGACGGGGCTACATGTCGACAAGCAATATGATAATGCCTATCAAAATTATAAATGTGAATCACCTTTGACTTGCATATTACAGTCTGTGTTGTTTAAAGACCCATTTTAGTAATTTGATCTATAAATACATTGTTGTATATGCATGTTTTGAATGCCTACGTGGAATAAATGGTTAATGGGCTCAGTCGGTAACCAAAAGGTTGCTGTTTCTAGTCTACCCAGAGCTGCCCTGGAAGATAGGCCTGGAAATCTCCTTCTGAAAAACGACATTGGAAACCCCATGGAGCCAATTTCTGTTCTGATAGGACACGTGTGGCCATGACTTAGAGTTTACTCTATGACTACTGGCTTTTTGAGAATTCTTTTTTAATATTGGCAATAGGGATATTGGGTGAAAATATAAATGTTCAGCAATAAAGGACTGAATTTAATAGGGATATTGGGTGAAAATATAAATGTTCAGCAATAAAGGACTGAATTTAAATTCTTCAATCCTTCCAGTGTAATACTCTTCAGCAACATGGAAAACTTTACAATAAAAAAATGACAAAAACATGTCACAGAATGGTAAGTGCAGATGAGTCCAATAGTATACAAAAATATAAAACTAAAAAAAACCAAACTCACTGCCGTCAAGTCGATTGGGACTCCTAGCGACCCCTCCTCAGGTTCTGAGGCAGTATCTCTACGGAAATAGATTGTGAAATCTTACTTCTGAGGGGTGGCTAGTGGTTTTGAACAGCCAGTTTTCTAATTAGCAGTCCAATAAACACAACGGAACGCACTGCCGTCCTGTGGGATCCAACTCATAGCGACCCGTCCTTGGGTTTCCGAGGCGGTATCACTGTGGAAGTAGATTGCCCAACCTTCCTTCCGAGGAGTGCCTGGTGGGTTTGAACCGTTAGCCTTCTGGTCATGCTTTAGGCACTGCACTACCCCAGCTCCTAGCAGTCGAATATGGTGCTTAGAAAGTGCCAAATAATCCACACCGGAATACAAATGCTGTCTGGCTTGTGGGATGGAAACGAAGGCAAAAGGAGAAGAAATGTTCACTCTTTAATACGTCCGTATCTATGATTTAATTACTTTTTCAGTGAAGATTTGTGTTTGTCAATAATATAATAAAATAACAGTAACAACAACAAAAATACAAAGAAATAGAGATAGGCAGAGGTGGTTTCTTAGAAAAACAATGCCTAGATTTAAGTACAATACAGATTTTACAAAACAGCCACAACAGTGGGTTCAAATACATCAAAGATCATGGAGATGACACAGCACCAGGCAACATTCCGTTCTGTTGTGCATATGGTCCCATGAGTAGAAGACAATTTGATGGCAACTATGTGTGATGTTATATACAACAAAATCATATGTTTGAAAATATATTTTCTGTCCAAAGCCTTAGCCTGAGAAGAAATAAACTACCTAGTCAGCTGTTAACTCACCTACTCACCAGGCCAGGATGAAACAGTTCCTTTATCATTCTGACACTGGCAGGTCTTACAGAAGACATTGATCCTAATTCTGAAGTGGGGAGATGTGTGTGAAAATACTTGTAGAACTAATTGTCATGCTTTGTGACAGTTTAACGTTACTGGTTCCACTATTCATCTTCTAGGGCTGCTGGGGATGTTATGTGAAATAATAAATGTGAAAATGTTGTCAAAGGGTACATTCCAGGTAATTATTATTGTTCAACTCTTGGCTTAAGGCACAAACATATCACTGTAAGTAATATCCATGAGTTTTTAAAATTGTACCTATTAAATTAAAATAAGGAAATAATGCTTTTGGCCTTTCAAACTGACAAAGCTTAAAAAAAAAAAAAAAAAAAAAGGATAAATACAGTATTGTGGAGGAGTAAAAAACGGTTGTCTCCCTGTAAGGCAACTTGGAAATACATGTTAACATCACTTAAAATAAGCAGATCCACTGCACCAAGAACAACCTTGCTAAGAATATATCTTGAAGAAATAATGTATAAGTATTTCATTCCAGCATAATTATAAGATAGAAACAAATTAGAAATGATATAATAGCCAACCACAGGAAATTGGTTAAATAATTATGGTGTTCCACGCAGTCATTAAAATTATTCTGTAGGAAATCAGAACATGTACATGAAATATTATTAAATAATAATTAAAGAAAACATTAAATAATTTACATTTGATTACATTTTGTTAAGAAATACTTTCTTATTTAGGCAGGAAAAATGATCTAAGAGGAATTTTAATAAATAGTTAGCAGTATATTTAAATGGTTCAATTGTGGGCATGTTTTCTTCTTCATAATTCTCTCTCTTTTCCAAATCTGAATTTATTTTCCAAAGGAAGGAAAATTTAGTTATTAAAATTCTTAGTGTTCCACTGTACATTATTTTCTTAAGAAATGACCAGTGAGGGGAAAATAAGTTTGCAATGAGTCCTTGGACCTGGACCCTTCGTAAGTACACTATCATGTGTGATGCAACAATGCAGTGTATGCTAGTCTCACAATTTCCTCATGTGCTGCAGTTCACACTATGAACAACACTAGGTATTCATTGAACACAATTTTCTGCATTCTGTTATTTTTAAGTACACTTTTATGTGAAAAAAGGAAATATTTTTGATTAAACAAGACCCTGTCAGAGTTCAAGTTAATTCACAAATATGAATAAACTATCATTTCATTACAAATATATATAATTATGAAGTTATAAAATTCGTGGGCATTGAACAAAGTTTTGTTCAACCAATAAATGTATAGGCACACACGAGTCCTTGCCAAGTTACTGGTGGCTCCCTGAAGCTCTTGCACTTGGCGGTATGGGAGAAGTGTACACAGAATAGAAGTAGATTTTATTGAGTTACTGTTATTTACCATGCCTCAGACCAGGTTTCACAGATGCCATCTTTAGTTTCACAACTAGTGCTTTCATTGTCCAGTTGGGCAATGGAATCATCTGAGGCCTTCCTACTATAGATGATAAACACCTATATGACCAAGTATCATTTCAGATACAGTCATTAAATACTTGGCATAGTATCCAGCAATCTGTATTAAAAAAAAAAAAAAAAAAGTTTCAAGTAATTGAACTACTAAGCAATTACCATTATGAAAAGGATGACTATTCCTGCTGATGGTAACCCTATGTGCAAAAGAGAAAAGAGTAGAACTGTTCCATAAGTTTTTCTTGGTTATAAGATTATGCAAACAGATCTCCAGGCCTTTCTTCCATGGCACCACTGGCTGTGTTCAAACTGTCAACTTTTAGTTGAGTTTAACTTGTCACATACCTGTGACAAGTACCAGAAACTGAAAAACAGCACAATGAGGCTGGCACTGAAACGTGTGTGGAGCAGCATGGTGAAAGGACAGGGTGGGCAACTTGAGAGGAACCTTGCTTTATCTTCCTTTGAGAGCAATCAAAAGCTACAGAAAGGTTTGAAAAGTAGGAGGGGACAGCCTGAGTGCCTTGCCTTTTGAAAAAAAACCCTTCCAGCTGCAACATGCAGAGTAGATCAGAGGAAGGCATTAGAGATGATCTTTTTCTATCTAGGAGAATATTACAGTTCTCCAGGTGAGAGGTGAGCCGCTGTCTGTGTCTCATATATCTTAAGAGTGCTGGAATCATGACAGACAGGCCCTTGCAGAATTGCTTTCATTTCTTTCCTAATCAGTTTTCTGGCTTCCATTTTCTTGTTCTTACTCAGATAAAAGTGATTCTAGATCCAAAGTAACTCCCAGGAAAGGGTGACTGAAACCAATCTAATGAAGTAAAAAATATATTAAAAGGCAGACAAGACATGGAGCCAAACTTGAATCACTTGAAACTCACAATTTTTTCAGAGTCATCACCCCCATTACAAACCCTCTTGGAGCCTCCAAGAGGGCAAATGCTGATACCTGACTTTTTTCTTTTCCTTTTTATTTTCTTTAAACTCAAGCCCTAAACATTCTTGTTTATCTATCTATTGCTCCAACTGAAGTGTTCTTGGAGCAAAGAGTGATGCAGTTCTAGGTTCACACCCTGGTTGTTCTGGGGGAACATGTGTAAATTGTTGTTGTTGTTAATTGCCATTGAGTCATTTCCAACTCATAGCGACACTATGCACAGCAGAATGAAAGACCGCCCGGTCCTAAGCCAGCTCCGTGATTCTTGCTTCACTTGAGCACATCGCTGCCTCCTCCATGACAATACACCTCACTGAGGGTATTCCCCTCTTTCATCAACCCTCCACCTTATCAAGCATGACATCCTTCTCCAGGTAATGGTACCTTCTGACAACATGACCAAAGTATGAGAGACTAAGTCTGGCCATTCTCGTCTCCAAGGAGCATTCTGGCTGCATTTCCTCCAGGACAGACCTGTTAGTTCTTTTAGCAGTCTATGGTACTTTCAGCATCCTTTGCCAACATCACAGCTCAAAAGCAGCAACTCTTCTTCGGTCTTCCTTATTCATTATCCATTGCTCACATGCATATGAAGTGATTGAAAATACCATGGCTTGTGTCAGGTGCACCTAAGTCCTCAAGGAGAAATCTTTGCTCTTCAGCACTTGAAAGAGGTCCTTTGCAGCCGATTTGCCCAGTGCTATATGTCATCTGATGTCCTGACCACTGCTTCCATTGGCGTTGATTGTAGAACCAAGCAATGTGAAGTCTTTGACAATTTCAATCTTTTCTCCATTTATCATAATGCTGTTTATAGGATCAGTTGTGAGGATTTTTGTTTTCTTTATATTGAGATGTAATCCATACTGCAGACTCTGTTCTTCAAACTTCATCAATAAGTACCTCAAGTCATCCTCACTTTCAGCAAGCAAAGTTGTTTCGTCATCATATTGCAGGTTGTTAATGATCCTTCCTCTAATCCTGATGCCACATTCTTCTTCATATCATTCAGCTTCTCAGATTATTTGCTCAGCACACAGATTGAATAAGTATGGTGAAAGGATACAACCCTGAAACATTCCCTTCCTGATTTTAAACCATGCAGTATCTCCTTGTTCTGGTCGAAAGACATTCTCCTGTCTATGTAGTTTCCTCATGAGCACAATTAAGTGTTCTGGAATTCCCATTCTTCTCAATGTTATCTACAATTTGTTATGGTCCACATAATCAAATGCTTTTGGATAATCAATAAAACACAAGTAAACATATTTCTGGTACTCTTTGCTTTGAGCCAAGATCCATCTGACATTAGCAATAATATCCCTCATTCCACGTCCTTTTCTGAATCCAGCCTGCACCTCTGGAAATTCTCTGTCAATATACTGCTGCAATCATTTTTGAATTATCTTCAGTAAGATTTTACTTGCAGTGTACACCTGGCAGTAATGAATACTGAGATGACTGTGATGGCTAAGATTATGTGTCAACTTGGCTGGGCCATGGCAGTTATATAATGATATGTCTGGTAGCATAGTGGCTAAGGCACTTGACTGCTAACTGGAAGGCTGGCAGTTCAAACCCACCAGCCACTCCTCAGAAGGAAGATGGGACAATCTACTTCTGTAGTGATACTGCCTCAGAAACCCAAGGAGGGGTCGCTATGAGTCGGGTCTGACTCGACAGCACATAACAACAACAACAAGATTTTACTTGCATGTGATATCAATGATATTGTTGGATAATTTCCACATTCTGCGAGATCACCCTTCTTTGGAATGGGTACAAATATGGATATCTTCCAGTCAGTTGGCCAGGTAGCTGTCTTCCAAATGTCTTGGCATAACTGAGTGAGTGCCTCCAGTGGGGCATCTGTATACTGAAACACCTCAGTGGGTATTCCGTCAATTCTTGGAGCCTTGTTCCTTGCCAATTCCCTCAGAGCAGCTTTGACCTCTTCCCTCAATACCATTGTTTCTTCGACATATCCCACGTCCTGAAATGGATGAAGATCAACCAGTTCTTTTTGGTACAGTGACTCTGTGTATTCCTTCCATCTTCTTTTGAGGTTTCCTGCATCATTTAATATTTTGCCCACAGAATCTTTCAATATTGCAACGTGAGGCTTAAATTTTTTCCTCAGTTCTTTCAACTTGAGAAATGCCGAGCATGGTCTTCCCTTTTGGTTTTCTAATTCCAGGCCTTTGCACATTTCATTATAGTAATTGGCTTTATCTGCTTGAGCTGCTCTTTGAAATCTTCTGTTCAGCTCTTTTATCTTGTCATTTCTTCCATTTGCTTTAGCTGCTTTTCACTCAAGGGCAAGATTCAGAGTCTCATCTGACATCCATTTTAGTCTTTTCTTTCTTTCTCATCTTTTTAATGACCTCTTGCTTTCTTCATAGATAATGCTCTTGATGTTATCCCACAATACTTCTGGTTTTCAGTCATTGGTGTTTAATGCATCAAATCTATTCCTTAGATGGTCCCTAAATTCAAGAGGAACATATTCAGGATCACATTTTGGCTCTCATGGACTTGTTTTAATTATCTTCAACTTCAAGTTGAACTTACAAATGAGCAGTTGGTGGTCTGTTCCACAATCAGCTCCTGGCCTGGTTTTGGCTGATGATACTGATCTTTTTCATCGCCTCTTGCCACAGATGTAGTCAATCTTATTCTGGTGTACCCTTTCAGGTGAAGTCCATGTGTATAGCCACCGTTTGTGTTGTTGAAAAAAAGGTATTTGCAATGAATAAGCCATTGGTCTTGCAAAATTCTATCATGCACTCTCCAGCATTATTTCTGTCACGAAGGCCAAATTTTCCAACTACCGGTGATTCTTCTTTGTTTCCAACTTTTGTGTTCCAATCACCAGTGATAAGGAACACATCTTGATTGCATGTTCAGTCAATTTCAGGCTGCAGAAGTTGATAAAAATCTTCAATTTCCTCATCTTTTGCCTTGGTGTTTGGTGCATAAATATGAATAATAGTCATATTAACTGGTCTTCCTGGTAGGTGTATGGATATTATCCTATTACTGACAGTATTGTATTTCAGGACAGATCTTGAAACATCTTTTGTGATGATGAATGCCACGCCATTCCTCTTCAATTTGTCATTCCCAGCATAGTAGATCATATGGTTGTCTGATTCAAAATGGCCAAAACCGGTCCATTTCAACTCACTAATGCCCAGGATATCAATCATTATGTGTTCCATTTCATTTTTGACAACTTCCAGTTTTTCTAGATTCATAGTTCATACATTCCATGTTCTGATTATTAATGGATATTTGCAGCTGTTTCTCCTCAATTTGAGTCATGCCACATCAGCACATGGAGGTCCTGAAAGACTTACTTTATCCATATCATTAAGGTTGGTTCTACTCTAATGAGGCCCCCTAGAGCCAGGAAAGTGAGGGACCAAGAGCAGCCTCGAAGACCTCAGGAGCAGCAGGATACCCAAGTTAAAAGGGGCAGAAGGCAAGGATAGCCCCCAAACCCCTTAGAGCCAGGAAAGGGAGGGACAAGGAGCCGCCTCGGGGATCTCAAGAGAAGCAGGATATCCAGATTAAAAGAGGCAGGAGGCAAGGCTAGGCCCCAAGCCCCCTCGAACCAGGAAAGGGAAGGACCAGGAGCAGCCAGGGACCACAGAATGCCAGGTTTCAGGTAGGAATTAGGTAATAGGAGGGTGTAGAGGTTTCTAACAGCTAAGGGAGACAAATTTGTCTGTCAATTTGTCATGCTGTGAGGCTTGTATGTTGCTGTAAGGCTTGAGGCTGTACCACTGGTGTTTCAGACATCAGCAGAGTTGCACATGGTGCACAGGTTTCAATGCAGTTTATAGACTAAGACAGACTAGGAAGAAGGAGGAGGCCATCCACTTCTCAAAAATTGGCCAGGGAAAACCTTATGAATAGCAGAGATACATTGTCTGATACGTTACTGGGCAACTTTATGAATAGCTTGGAAACATTGTCCAACACAGTGCAGGAAGACTAGCTCCTTGGGTTGAAAGGCACTCAAAATAGGACTGGGAAAGAGCTGCCTCATTAGAGTAGAACCAACCTTAAAGATATGGATAAAGTGTAAGTTCTTAAGTGCTCTGAATTTCAGTATTTTATCTCATAATAAAGACAAAGAAGTTGTTGTTGTTGTTGTTATGTGCCATCAAGTTCGAGTCAGACCTGTCTCAAAGAGACCCCTCCTTGGGTTTCCGAGGCAGTATCACTACGGAAGTAGATTGCCCAACCTTCCTTCTGAGGAGTGGCTGGTAGGTTTGAACC
>NW_006921838.1:2547754-2562327 GCF_000298275.1 Orycteropus afer afer
CGGGATCGGGCAGTGTTTCGTTCTGCTGTGCATGGGGTCGCTATGAGTCGGAAATGACTCGACGGCACTTAACAACAACAACAACAACAATATTTCTTAAATTATACCAGTACTAACATCAAAATTGTTTTGTCAAATCTCTCTACCCTGAATTACATTATTAGTAACTGAGCAAAAGCCTTTTTTTTTTAATTTTCCTCTTCCTTTTCCTTTAATTGCAACTTCGTTCTCAACAAAAGTTATTGATGTAGGTTCACAAATACTAATTACCATAATATTGTAGCTAACACACCAGAAAATTTGAATACAACCAGCAACTTATGAGAATAGCAGTGTATGTTAGTAGCGTTTGCCAGAAACAAACAAACATGTGATTCAAAGTGTCATGGTAGTTGGGTAATAATGACAGCTCTGACTGGAGCGAATTAGAAGGTTCAAAAAGTAAATTACCACAGAGTTTTAGCCTTGTAGGTATTTTGATACCTGGAGTTCTGGTGGCATAGTGCCTAAGGCATTTGACTGCTAACCAAAAGGGTGGTGGTTTAAACCCACCAGCTACTCCTCAGAAGGAAGGTTGGGCAATCTATTTCTGCAGTGATACCACTTCAGAAACGCAAGGAGGGGTTGCTGTGAGTCAGATCTGACTTGATGGCAGTGAGTTTGGTTTGGTTTAGACTGGGCTTACAAAAAGTGTTTTTGTTATTATAAAGAACTACAGGGAAATTTTTGCAAAAAATAATAAATTTCTTCTAAAACACTGTATAACAACTTTATAGAGAATTATTTTGGGGTCACGTCTCTGACAGTGCCACCTTGTGTAGTCTGCACGCTCTGAATCCCCCTAGTGACACCCCTGCCCAGCTCTGCTATTTGTTAGCACTGTGGCCTTGAGGAGGTTATTTTCTGTCTCAAAACATCCATTTTTATTTATAAACTAGTATAGACATAATAATGCTTTATAATATTTTTATGAAGATATCCTGATAAAACCAAAGAAAGTATTTAATAGAGTAAAAGGCATATAGCCAACAATTAATAGCTGGTAAGTGCTATTATTATCAGTCATTAACACTCAAATTTAATTTACTTCTTTACTCCTTCACCAGGAATTTTCTTCCATATATTATCTTTTCTCCTGTAATTGCCAACAACCTTCCTTTGCTTCCCTTTCTCCCCCTTTCAAAAGTTTAGACAAGATAAATGTGGATATACTTAAAACAATTCACACACCTAAAAAGTCAGAAAGAAAGATAATTGTGGTCAAATAAGTTATTGAAACATATGGAAAGAAGTTGTAATTTTAGAATTTATGAAACTAATTTAATTTTTAATGTAGGACTAAGGAGCTCTGGTAGCATAGTGCCTAAGGCACTTGACTGCTAACCAGAAGGCTGGCGGTTCAAACCCACCAGCCACTCATCAGAAGGAAGGTTGGGCAATCCTACTTCCGTAGTGATACTGCCTCGGAAACCCAAGGAGGGGTCGCTATGAGTCAGGGGCTACTCGACGGCAAATAACAACAACAACAAGAAGCCAACCAAAACCCATGGCCGTCAAGTCTATTCCAACTCAAAGTGACACCATTGGCCAGGGTAGAACTGCCGGGTAGGGATTCTAAGCATGTAAATCTTTAAGGAAGCAAGCTGTTATCTTTCTCCTGAGGAATACCTCATGGGTTTGAGCCATCGACCATTTCGTTAGCAACCTAATGCTTTAACCACTGTGCAACCAGAACTCCTTAATGTTGAACTAGAGTTGTTTTAAATCTCTGCCGTATTTGTTCTCAGTGGGCACACTCATCTACTTGATATTGAAAATCCACATATTTTCTCCCATAAAAAACCTACTGAATGCCTACCAACTATGGGATAGAAATGATTTCAATTTATGGAGTCCATAACGTGTCTGAATTTACCGTAGATCACATATTACTGCTTTATATTCTAAAGAAAACAGAAAAACTACTTTCCTTTTTATGTGGTACTTTGATTTAGCATGTAAGTCTTACAGTGAACAAACACGTCTTGTAACATTTCATTAGCATCTCAGAATAAACTGGAGTTGTGTGATGCAGCAATTGACACACTCAGCTGCTAAGAAAAATGTTGAAGGTTTGAGTTCACACAGAGGTCCTTTGAAAGAAAGTCCTGGCGATCTACTTCCTAAAAGATCGCCTATTGAAAATCCTACAGAGCCCAATTCTTCTCTGACACCTAAGAAGTCACAATGAGTCAGAGCTGACATCAGGCAACTGGTTGGATGTTTTTAAGAATTGACCTTTTTTTTTTTTTTCTTTTTAAACTTTTTCCCCCAAAGTCAGGAGTAAAGGAGACCCTTGCCTCTGCCCAGCATATTTTTCTTCAGTAATAAAAGAACAGGTATTTCTGACATAAAGTTGCCACAGGGAAATCCCCAGATAACTTTGGGTTACTGTTAGCATTGATGAAAACAGTGTAAGAAAATGTTCAAAATATTTTAAGTGCAGAGTCAGGAAATAATGACACTCCCTTCTCTATGTGGATAACACTTGTATTGTTTAATCTTACTATGAAAACTTCTTCGCTCAGGTTTTGAGATGGCATAATATTAGTGTTCATATCAGAAATTTTTATCTAGTGAGCCATTCTCATATAACTGATCTTTTGGGTAATATTTGCCTTAATGAAGTAAGTTTGTTCTTTCTAGTTTTAAGAGTAAGATTCTAAGCTTTTTTTAGTTCTGTTTATATTTATACAAGACTGAAAGACTTAAGAGGTTAAAAAACAAAATAATTTATTTCTAATGCTTTTTTCAAGAATGAAATATACATACTGTGTCCGGCAGTATTTTCAGATACAGCAAAGTTTATAAGGATTATTGAGAATCAGCTGTTCTTTTATCCCTCTTACATACTATCAGCCATATTTGGTGTTCACAAATTAAGTCTCACCAAGAACTGCAGCCACGTGAAAACATTTGGTTTAACATGTGCAATAATTAAGTGATGTAATTTCAAAGTTAAATACAATGCTAAATTTTTGTAGCTCTGCCTCTGCAATTAAATTTCCTTTGACTTATGATGGTGGACAAGAAACAAAACCTTATTACCTCAGACCCTACTCATTCAGAATTTGTGGTAAGACACTTGAGATTAGCTTAATGGTTACATGGGAAGCTATCTTTAGCTGAGCAAAAAGTCTGGTGGAAAGTTGTTCTTTTGAAAAATATTTGAGAAAGCTAATTAATTATTTCTTTCACTGTAGTACCATCTACTTGCATGATGATATTAATTAATCATATTAGCTGCTCTAACTGTGATGGAAAGTATTCTGTTTATTTTATTTATGTATTCGACTATGACTTCATGAGGTTGGATAATTAATTTCAATTTACAAATTAAGAAACTAAGGACCTGTCCAAGGTCATTCTGCAACAAAGTGATGGAGACAGGAAGAAGCCTTATTCCAGCTCACTCTTAAGCACAATATTTTAAACTACACTGCTCTGCCTTCTGTTTAAGAACATGATTGCTAAACTAATTAAATACAGAATTCCAAGCAGTATGACTTTGCTTGACATTGTTAGACATTTAAAAATAGTTTATACATTTGATTAGTTTTTATTCATTCCCTGCCTCTCTTAATAAATTCCAAAGAAGGTGATGGTACCATTTTTCATAAGTAGGATAGACAGAGTTTAAAGTAAACTAGGCACATGGCTGGGGAATATTCCCTTTTTTACTTCATTCTGCATAATTTTGCATGAAATCAAGCAGGCCTCATGCAAGAAGAGAAACAGAAGTATTCAGATAACGGCTCAAACTCATCAGAATCCAACTCAATTTTCCATCTGCATAAAATTACCTCTAAATGAAGATAAAAATAAATTCCTGATTTTTTTTAAACAATGGTTGGAGTTGGCATAGGACCCTTTAGCCACATTTTAATTACCCCTTAGCTTTATATGAAGTGGATCTTATTTCTAGCACACAGGGGGAATTGTCAAAAAGTGCCAGACAGAAGCACAGAGCATTGTTCAGAGCAGGGGACTGTGCCATACAACTAGGTCAGAATGAATGGTTGGCCACTTGTTTCACATCACTGACCAGTATGGAACATGAATGGACAATGGTCATTTGCTGGCTCCTGTTCAGACTGGTGGTGGCCCTGGCTCTACTTGATCTGATGAGCAAGATAAAAGTTAAAATTTTAATAAATCAATGATGTTAAAATTTTAGGATGCTACATCTCCCACACAAAAGCACAAAGTTAAATTCTGAATATTTTTCTTCTGTTGTTAGCATACTCATAAACAAATAATAATAATAATAATGTATTGCCATTGAATCAATTCTAACTTATTACAACCCTATAGAACAGAGCAGAACTGCTCCATAGGGTTTCCGAGGCTATAAATATTTATGGAAGCAGATTGCCACGTCCTTCTCCCACAGTGTGGCTGATGGGTTCTAACTGCCAACATTTTGGTTAGCAGCCAAGCACTTAACCACTTTGCCACCAGGGCTCCTTACCATACTCATGAATACCTACGTGAGAGAAAATATAATATATGAATAAAATATAAATATAATATATATATAATATAAACATAATAAAAATATAATATGTGAATATAATATATAATAAATATAATATGTGAAAGTATTGCAACAGTTTGATACATCATATTATGTTGTTCATTGTCTTCAAGTCAATTCTGACCCGTGGCATCCTCACATGTATAGAGCAGAACTGCTCCATAGTGTTTTCAAGGCTGTGACATTTTGGAAGCAGATCACCAGGCCTGTCTTCTAAGGTACCATTGTGTGGGTTCAAAGCACCAATCTTTAGGTTAGTGTTGAGTTCTTAATTATTTGTACCACCCCAGGGCTCTATGTTATACTACAGTCTCATTTCATGTACATGCATTTCAATGTTTAAGAGAAGGAAACAACCACAGACATCAAATTGATGACCTTTCCAATGTTCTGTTTGACAGTATCTACTCTGGAAGGTATTGATCCAGCAAAAGACAGCCAAGCAGGAAAGGGAGATGATGTCAAATTTATAATATTTGGAGAAACATAGGAGCTCTGGTGGTGCAGTGGTTAAACACATAGCTGTGAACTGAACGGTTGGAGGTACCAACCTACCAGTCACTCTGAGGGAGAAAGATGTGACATTTGGCTTCCATAAAGATTACAGCCTTAGCAACTCTATGGGGAAGTTATGCTCTATCCTACAGGGTCACTGCTGTGAGTCAGAATCAACTCAATGGCAGCTGGTTTTTGGATTTTGGAGATACAAAGACTATATAAGGGGACAATGGAAATTTTGCAAAGTTTTATTACATATTTAGGGAGGCAGAGAGAGTAAGGTACTGTCTAAACTTCTCTAAAGCTGGTCACTTCAAGGATATCTTCAATTTTATTGAATACTTCCTCTGAACACACTGATAGATAACTATGAGGTTCTGTTCATCTATATACGTAAGTTCCACCTGTAAGGGAATCCTGATAAAGGAGAATTTCTGGAGTCCCAAAGTCAGACTGCTCTGAGATTAAATCTCAGATAAGGATTGCACTATCACACGACTTCTGGAAACTTACTTCATTAAAATGTTATATACTTTACCTTCACATATGACATATTGTTTTCTACCAAGAGTGGCTATTTATAAGATGATATGTGATATGCGTTGTGCACATGAAACATAAAGTGATCAGGAAATAGCAGCCATCCTCAACACTTTGTCCCTTTCTTCTAATTCATAACATAATTATTTTCTAGCATTATTAGATATGTTGGCTTATTGTTGGTTGATTTGCTTGCCAAAGCATTGTAAATGGAAAAAAATGAACTCAATCTAGGTATTGCAGTTACTAGTATTCTTATAATATTTTTGGCCATTAGTATAATTTACTGTCAAAAAACCAAAAATATTCCAGCCAAACTTATTGTTTATATACAGGAAAACATGCATAAATAGGAGAGATAATGAAACAGCAAGTACTAATAAAGCCTGGGCCCATTTGTAAAGGAGAAATTATTATTATTTTTTTCCCATTTTGAGAATAATGCTACTTTGGTTATCTATGGGAGCTGATGAGGGAATCAACGTCTAAAACAATCATTCTCACACTGATAAAAAGCAACTCAGAAAGTAAAAATTGACAAAAAAATATCTGCATAACTTGCACTTCAGATATCATTTAATTTAGGGGGAAAAAAGGAATCAATGAGCCATGAAGCATTGTAACATAGTAGTAAAATGATGAGTCATTTAATAACTCTTAATGAAGAGCTAATGACAAGATTCATTTTTGAGGCTGCATTTATAACAATCAGCTTTATTTTGAGTATCACAATTCTAAAGACAATTGCTATCCTGTTTATTCATTCATCCATACATTTTATTCATTCATTTATTTCATTCATTAAATAAGTATTGAGTGTATTCTATGTGACAAACACTAAGCTAGCTGCATGGACAATTTAAAAAGTATATAAGATCACTGCCCTTGTACAAAGGAGCACTGGTGGTGCAGTGGTTAAAATTCTTGGCTGATAACCAAAGGGTCAGTGGTTCAAATCCACCAGTTGCTCTGTGGGAGAAAGTTGTGGCAGTTTGCTTCCATAAAGATTACTGCTGAGCGTGCCCAATAGGGCAGATCTAGTCTGTCCTATAGGGTCTATGTAGGGTCACTATGAGTAGGAATCAACTGTACAGCAGTGAGTTTGGTTTTGAGTTTAGTCTTCATATACCATACAGTATAGTAGAAATAATATACAATAATAAATAAATTAATTAACAAATAAATACTACATGGGTCATGTTTTTCATATTGTGGTAAACAATTGAAAGAAATATGTAGTTAAGTGGAGTGCACACTTGGTGAAGTCATTGAAATTAGAGTAGGCAGGACTGGGAGAAGAATGTGTATTGATTCTGAAGGAGCCAGAAGAGCAAGTGACCTCCAGTCAGATGGAGCAACTTGAGCAAAGATTAAAAAAAAAAAAAAAAGGAGAGAGGAAAAGAGAATAATCTGGCAAGTTAGAATACACCAGAAACCAGAGATCTGGCTAGAAATGTATAAGCAAGGTAGGAGATGCTATG
The DNA here is from genome assembly GCF_000298275.1 of Orycteropus afer afer. NCBI lineage: Eukaryota > Metazoa > Chordata > Mammalia > Tubulidentata > Orycteropodidae > Orycteropus > Orycteropus afer. The sequence continues at coordinate 2,554,850 of NW_006921838.1, forward strand.
AAATAAATTTGGAGACGCAGGAAACACCTTCAGATAATTTTGACTGTCCTATGAAAAATGATTGGTAGAGTGAGCGATACAATTATAAGGAGGCCTGTACGTGGCTGCTGAAGTTGTCCAAATGAGAGACAATGTTGATATGAACTAGGGTGGTGACAGTGGAGAAGTATTTTGGTGGAAGAACAGAGAAGACTTAGTCATTCAGGGAAAGAGAAATCAAAGATGTTGGCCCTGTTTATATATAGAACAACTTGATGGATAGGATTGCATTTACTGGTAGAGGACTAGACTGGCCAAGTGGGAATGAAGCAAGAGTTCTATTTCCACTTCTCCAGTTTAATTGGTATATATTACCACTCAAATAGGCTTACCTATGCAATACAAAGGAGCTCTGGTAGCATAGTGCCTAAGGCACTTGACTGCTAACCAGAAGGCTGGTGGTTCAAACCCACCAGCCACTCCTTGGAAGGAAGGTAAGGCAATGTACTTCCATGGTGATACCACCTCAGAAACCCGAGGAGGGATCGCTATGAGTTGAGTTTGACTTGATGGCACATAACAACAACAACAACATCACAGTACAAAACATCCATGTGTCAGGTGGTGGTACTGCGGTGACTTTTATGCTGCTATGATACTGAAAGCTATACCACTGGTATTTCAAAGACCAGTGGGGTCAACCATGATAGGCTTCAGAAGATCTTCCAGATTAAGACAGACTAGAAGAAAGTCCTAGTGATATAGCCACCAAAATAGCCAATGATGGATTGTGATCCTATAGATCACAACAGAGTGTTGTCTGATATCGTGCTGACATATGTGCCACTGGATTGGAAGGCACTCAAACTATATAGTGGCCACAACAATGGACTAGAACACACCAACAATTGGGAAAAATGGCACAGTATTGGGCAATGCTTTCTTATGTTGTACATGGGTTTGCCATGAGTCAGAACCAACTCAGCAACAACTAACAACAGCTCCTTGGTTTTGCAGTGAAGGAGGATGAAACCAGCCATATTGTTTTGCAATTCTCCTTTTGGATAAATTTTTACATTCAAGAAATAGTTAAAAATTTAAAAGTGTTTGGTCCACATAACTGTCCAAAATGTCAATGAAGCTGTTAAGTTGATTTATGAAGAACTTTGTCTGCAGCTATAGACAAAACTACTTACCCAAACCAAAAAACCAAATCCACTGCCATCAAGTTGATTTTGACATAGTGATCCTCTAGGGCAGAGCAGAACTGCCGCAGAGGTTTCCAAGGCTGTAAATCTTTACAGAAGCAGACTATTTCATCTTTCTCCTACAAAGCAGATGGTGGGTTCAAACAGCGGACCTTTTGGTTAGCAGCCAATGTTTTCATCACAATGCCACCAGAGCTCCTTATACTTACCTAGAGTTGATAAAAGGCTTGCAATAAAGCTAGAATTCAACATTAATAGTGGACAACAGATTGTTGGGGAAAATAAATCACTGGACAGAAAATCTGAATATTTAGTATTGAATCTAATTTCTTTCATTTATAAGGCCCATACCTCCTTAATCTTTGTTTTCTTCCCTGTAAAATAGACATAAATTCCTATTTCCCTGGATCATTTCAAGGATTGAATGAACTCATGATATGCAAGCATGTAAAAAGGCTAAAGTATTAGAGGCAAGCCTAAGATAAGTCATTGGTGCAATGCTATGGTTTATCAAATCTGTGGCCATCAAGAAATAAAACCTATTGCTTCATTAACTTATTATGTCATTTTGCCAACATGATCTTTATTCACCCATCTGTGGGTGAATATATATATCTCTTTTTTTTTTCATTCTGAACTGTGTTTATGCCAAAGTTCTGATAAACTAAATATATCACATTATCAGGCCACTTTGTATTTTGCCAACTTCTGTGATTTATTGAAATATGTGGTCTTCTGAAAAGAATCATTTGAAATATTTCCACTGAAAATTAAATCCATAGGAATGACTTAGGGGCATGGAGAAGAAAATGATGGAATTTGCTGACATGCAATGTTTCTGTATCTAGAATGCCTTCAGCATTTTTGTATGAACTTGTGATAATATCATCATAGCTAGGAAAGCAGAGAGTAATCATTATCATCAATAACAAAAACAAAACAAACAGTACCTGCAAACACCCAGGGTTTCTGGTGGCCTTTGCCACGAAATAACTGAATCATCATTATACTCAAAAATCCAATACTTGAATGACAAACAATCTATATCATTCCAGAGGTGACAAATGTGAAAACACTCTTTTCACAGTGAAAACAAAGTGCTTGTGGTTTTATTCAAAATGAACAAATAGTATTTTCCTTTTAATTAAGCAAAGCCTGGAGAAATATCCAGTCAGTGTGCCTAAGAATGAAACTGGCAAAGCTGAACACCAGCTGGGACCTTCTGAGGCACCACCAACTGTCTTGTTTCACTGGCCCAAAGTTTGAGTTGTATGTTGGCATTATTACTTTTTCTGAACTGTGATGGTCATTTACTCAGGTTTGTAGATATCAAATGGTGTCTACAAGTAAACCCTCCTTTCTCGTTGACACTATGAAAGAAGACAGAGAGGAAAGAAGTAAAGAAGAAAGTAAGAAAAGTTCAAGGAACTTATTTATTTATTCATTCGCCTATTTATTTATTTATTTATTTTCAGGAAAACGTCTCTCTGTTTGAAAGATGGCAGTGTGTTGTTTTTGTTGTTGTTAATTAGGATACAATTGTATGTTTTACTATCAGAATTCTCTCTCTGATGTAATGTTCAGAAATATATATCATAGACATATGTGGTTTTAGATAAAATAACACGCATTGATTCATACTCTACATTGGTTTGCTAAATTAAGTCCAAGTTACCTCACATATGGAAAAACAGCGTTTAAAGAAAACACCAATTCCACACACATCCTGTTGCAGGAGAGTTGATTCCAACTCATGGTGACTCCATGTGAGTCAGAGTAGAACTGTGCTTTATGGTTTCAAGAACTGGTTTTTCAGAAGTAGGTCACCAGGCCTTCTAGGTGCACCTGAGAGGACTAGAACCTCCATACTTCTGGGTAAATGCCAAGAGCTTCAACTTATTGCACCACTGAGGGACCCTCCATAAGTTACCAAAACAAATCCAAAACAAACGCATAGCTGTGGAGTCAGACCTGACTCATAGCGACCCCTCCTTGAGTTGCAGAGGCAGTATCACTATGGAAGTAAATTGCCCAACCATCCTTCTGAGGAGTGGCTGATGCGTTTGAACCACCAGCCTTCTGATTAGCAGTCAAGTGCCTTAGGAACTATGCTACCAGAGCTCCCTATTGTGTACTATGCTACTGCATTATCTAGTACAGTTCTCACTAGCTAGATGGAAATCTTTAAGTTAATATTTTATCAATTTAAAAAAAAAGTTATTCAGTTATCCTCACCACATTGTAACTGCTTATCACATCATACTTATCCAATGCCATTCTCACTTTGTTCACCATATTCTAGTCACATCACTCTTCAAATTTTTTACCACACCAAGCTCTTTCTCACCTCAAAACTTTTCTATGGGCTTCTGTGTGTGGCATGTTCTTTCTTCTATGCATGAATGTTCTTTCTTTCTTTCTTTCTTTTAAATTGTGTTTTGGGTGCAAATTTACAGAGGAAAATTTGTTTTATATTCACCAGTTCATGTACATTTGATTTCATATTCTGATTACCATCCCCAACCATGATTCACTCTCTTCCTTCCCCATCCCTGTGACCACCCACTCCCTGTGCTCTTCTTAACTACATATTCCTGTCTGTCCAACTTTCCCTCCATGTGAATGCTGCCCCTCTGGTGCCCATGGCTGATTGCTCTGAGAGGTGTATCTCCCTAGAGTAGATGAGTGCATTGCCATGGGGTGGGTGCTCTGCATGTAAATCTTTCTATTGTTGGGTGAGAGCCAAACCTTGGGAGTGAGTCCAATCCTAGATCCGAAGGGTATCCCAGGTCCATAGTCTTGGAGGTTCCACCAGACTCTATCCTACCAGTAGTACTGGTCATTTTAGTGTTTTTGAACTTCATTTCACATTTTTCTTCCCAGTCTACCAGGTCTCCAGTTTTGATCCCTTCTTAAGTGGTTGGCATTGGTAGCTGGGCACTATCTAGTGCACCATCTAGACCAGAAGGTCTCAAGCTCCATCATATCCTTGAACTAATTGTTTCCGTATGCTTTTGATTTCTTTCACCCTTCTTTGCCTCAGGTGACAGGAGACCAATAGTTGCATCATAGATGACCGCTCAAAAACTTTTAAAACCTCAGTTGCTACTCAGCAAAGTAGGTTGTAAAACAAGATTTTCATGTAGTACTTTGTGCCAATTGAGCTTGGCATACTCCAAAACTATGATCCTGAGTCAGTAATCCTGGTGATTCTCTCTCTCAAGGTGTTTGGTTGTCCCTGAGAGGTTACTTCAACTCTTACTTCTGTCACTTCTGTAAGAAGTGTGTCTAATTTTGTATCACTAGTATCTATGTAAGATTATTTTCAGCTAAATCTGTCCTTGGTCTAGTGTACATTCCTGTTTGCTGACCCTCACTTGATCTTCTCAGTTGTCTATGCATTTAGCTGTAGCCTGGTGTTCGGTGTTAGTGGTATTGCGTTGTTGTGCATATACTGGTTTTTGCCTCTGTTGTCTATATCTTATGTGTATGTGTCAGTGTCTAGGGAGTGTGTGGATAGTGAGCCTTCATTTCAATTTTGGTTTAAAATCTGCTTTCCTAGGGTGGTCTTCCTTGACCATCTTATCCAAAAAAGGGCTTCCTTTTCATGGACTCTAGCTTAGTTTAATATTTATAACTCATATTTCTCTTATTACAACTTGAAAAAGAATTATGTATTTGCTCTATTTGTTTCTGTATGTCTGCCTTTTGAGAATGGAAGCTCCAGTCAGACCTTGTGCTTATCTGCATCATCCCTTATGCCCAGAGCCTAGTATACAGTTCCTGACACTGAAGGGGTTCAATAAATATTTGTTGATAACATAAAGGGAGGGAAAAACTTCAGCCATTCATAGTGGACTCACTTCACTTTATTAAATGTTTACATGATTATATGATATTGCTCAGTTAAATCCTTTATTTTATATTTCATGAATGCTTGCCACTTGGGAATATGAAGTATGTGTGCATAATATAAGAATTCTCCAATTTAGCTTCTATACAAATATAGTTTACCAATATCAATTTTTCTTATAACTTTTTTTTTTTCCTGGTTCAGGAACTCCTTTTTATTTTTATTATTATTGTTGTTGTTGTTATGTGCCATTGAGTCAGACCTGACTCCTAGCGACCCCTCCTTGGGTTTCCAAGGTGGTGTCACTACAGAAGTAGATTGTCCAACCTTCCTTCCAAAGAGTGGCTGGTAGATTTGAACCATCAGCCTTCTGGTTAGCAGTCAAGTGCCTTAGGCACTACACTACCAGAGCTTCTTTATTATATATTTTTAAATTGTGCTTTAGGTGCAAATTTACAGAGCAGAATTTGTTTTACATTCAACATTTTGTGTACATTTGGTTTCACTGCCCTATTACCATCTCCAACACTAACCTACTCTCCTCCTCTCCGTTCCCAGTAATCCCTGCCCCTGTGCCCTTCTTAGCTATGCATTCCTGTCTGTCCAGTTTTTCCCCCATGTGAATGTTGTCCCTCTGGTGCCCCATAGCTGATTGCTCCAAGGGATGTATCTCCATAGAGTAGGTGGGTGCACTGCCCTGGCTTGAAAGTTCTGCATGTAAGTCTTATTTACATTTGGGCTGAGAGCCAGCTCTTGGGAGTGAGTTTTATCCCACACCCAAAGTGTATTCCAAGGCCATAGTATTGGGCATCCCACCACTCTCCATCTGACCAGGAATTCTGGTTATTATTGTGTTTTTGGATTTTCTTACATGTTTTTTCATCCCACCCTTTCCAGGCTCTCCAGTTTTGATACCTTCCCTAGTGATTGGCATTGATAGCTGGGCACCATCTAGTTCTTCTGGTCTTGAGGTCCATCACGTCCTAGGGCTGATTGTTTCCAAATGTCCTTGTTTGTTTGTTTTTTTTTTTTTCACTCTTCTTCATTTTCAATGATAGGAGACCATTAGCTGCATTTTAGATAGCTTCTCAAAAGCTTTTAAGACTCCCAGTCACTACTCACCAAAGTATGTTGTAGAACAAGATTTTTATGTATTTTGTTTTGCCAATTGAGTCTGGTGTCCACCAGTGCTATAGCAGATTTGGTGGGTCTTTCTCCCACAGTGTCTGGCTGTCTATGAGGGACTGTTCTATGTCTGTCTTCTGTTGCTTCTGTAATGATTGCGGGTATCTTGTATCACTAGTATCTGTACAAGATTAGCCTCAGCTGAATCTATCTTTAGTCTAGAGTATAATTCTACTCAGTCACTCCTATGTGATCTTCTCAGTTGTCTATGTGTTTATCTGTAGCATGGTGTTTTGTGTTAATGTTAATGTAGTATTGTGATATATTGGTATTAGCCTCTGTCATCCATATCTTGTGTGCACAATTTGGTGTCCTCCTTTTCCCCCATGTTACAATGCTGGTCACAGACTCTTTCCATAGCATCCTTCCCCTTACCCAACTCAGCATGTGGCCCCAACTAGTCTGAAATTATCCTCTCCCATTCCCTCCCATCTCCGGTAACCTACAAAGTGGGTTCTCTTCTCTAAGCAAATCCTTCCTTGACTTTTTAATGTAATGGGCTCATATAATATTTATCTTTTTGTAATTGACTTATTTTCCTTTTTCAAAAAAAATGTTTAAATAAGGAGATGATGCTACAGTCTCTCTCACTGGTTCCTAGTAAGTCTTAATACATGGTGACAGTTATGTCATAGATAGTTTCTAAAATACATTAAGTAGAATACTACTCACCTATGTTGTTATTGTTGTTATGTGCTATCGAGTCAGACCTGACTCATAGCCACCCCTCCTTGGATTTCTGAGACAGTACCACTACGGAAGTAGATTGCCCCATCTTCCTTCAGAGGAGTGGCTGGTGGGTTTGAACCACCAGCCTTCTGGTTAGCAGTCAAGTGTCTTAGGCACTAAGCTACCAGAGCTCCCTATACTTGGGTTAAATCAGGGCATATCTACTTCACTCCCCAGATGAAAAGAATGTTAACATTACACATGACTGTCTTCTTACTAGCATTTCATACTTCCCTTTGAGACAAGAACTGGCTTATCAGATTGATTAAAAAAAAATACATGAGAATGTGGCATCCGTTAGTTGATTGGTTCAAACTAAAAAACACATTGCTGTCGAGTCAGATCCAACTCACAGCTACCCCTCCTTGGGTTTCTGAGGCAGTATCACTATGGAAATGTTGTTGTTGTTGTTGTTATGTGCCATCGAGTCAGCCCCGACTCATAGCGACCCCTCCTTGGGTTTCCAAGGCAGTTATCACTACAGAAGTAGGATTGCCCAACCTTCCTTCCGAGGAGTGGCTGGT
>NW_006921838.1:2566602-2571123 GCF_000298275.1 Orycteropus afer afer
AATAATTGAAACATGGATTGTACAAAGTATGAGTGTAGGAAAATTGAAAGTTGTCGTAAGTGAGATGGAACACTTGGAGAGCAATATTCCAGGCATCAGTTAACTGCAACTGACTGGTATTGACCATTTTGAATTGGTTATTCATATTGTGTATGATGTCTGGAATGACAAATTAAAGAGGAATGGCATCACATTCATAATCAAAAAGAATATATCAAGATCTACCCCGAAGTACAACACTGTTAGTGATGGGGTAATCTCCATACATCTACAAAGAAAAAAAGTTAATACAACTATTATTCAAATTTATCTACCAACCACTAACATTAAAGTTGAAGAAATTTAAGATTTTGCAACTTCTGAAGTGTGGAATTGACTCAAAATGAAATAGTTTCATTTACAATAACTGTTGATTAGAATGTAAAAGTTGGAAACAAGTAAGTTGGAATTGGTAGTTGTAAAATAAGGTCTCATTGCTAGAAATTATGCCAGAGATCCAATGATAGAATTTTACAAGACCAACATCTTATTCAGTGGAAATGTCTTTTTCGTAAACAAATCGACAACTATACACTTGGTCCTTTCTAGGATCAAATTGACTACATATGTGAGATGAGACAAGAGAGAGGCTCAATATCATCAGAAAAAGGCCAGGGTCCAACTGTGGAAAAGACCTTCAACTTCTCATATGCAAGTTCAAGTTGAGGTTGAAGAAAATGTAAATAAATCCACAAGAACCAAAGTTAAACCCTGAGTAAATCCCACTTGAATTTAGGGACCATCTCAAGAATAAATTTGAGGCATTGTATACTAACTGAAGACCACATAAGTTGTGAGATGATATCATGTCTATCATACATGAAGAAAGCAAAAGGTCAGGAAAGAAAGAAAAGACAAAAATGGATGTCAGTGGAGATTCTGAAATGTGTTGAATGTAGCATAGTGAAAAGTAAAGGGGGTAATGGGAGAAATGTGAAAATATGCCAGTTTTTGATACTTGTCAGATTAATAGGACTGCTGATGGTTTGAATATGAGGGAAAGAAAGTGTGAGTAGTATTCACCTGCAAGTCTTAAGCTTCCACAAATGGATGGTGATGACATTCTGTGAACTCAAGTACTGATTACCAACGAAGAACTTGGTTTCCTGGAAGGAAGATTATGAATTTGGTTTCAGAAAGACTAAGTGTGAAGTGCCATTGAATCATTCAAATGGATGATGAGTGGATAGTTCAATACAGAGATCTGGATTTCAAAGAGAACTCTGTGGTTGTTGTTGTTGTTGTTGTTGTTGTTAGGTGCCATCAAGTCATCGCTGATTCTTAGTGACTTATGCTCAGCAGAATGAAACACTGCCCAGTCCTGTGTGATCCTCAATATCCTTGCTATACCTGAGCCTATCATTGCATCAACTATGCCACTCCATCTCATTGAGGGCCTTCCCCTTATTTGTTGACCCTCCACTTTACCAAGCATGATATCCTTCTCCAGGGAATTGTTCCTTCTAGAGAGAACTCTAGAACAGAAATATAAATTTGTTCATTATTTATCTATGGCTATGAGCAAAACTGAAATTGCATTAAAACATACAGGGCTTAAGACTGAACCTTGAAGAATTTCGACAAGTCTTAAGACTGAGCCTTGAACTTTGCAGCATATAATGAGATGAGTAAGTAAATAAGAGAGAAAAGAAGTGATTACACAGAAGAATAAATTGAGAGAGAGGTGGATCATAGAGGGAAAAGGAAAGAAAAATGTTTCAATAAAAATGTAATGGCCAGCAATGTTGATCACTGCTGAAAAGAAAAGTGAGAGGAAAATTGAAATTGTTCATTCATTCAAGTGAATATATATGTGTTGAATGAATGATTGGATGAATCAAACTTTTCTATACTGTTAACAGTGTGAAAGAAAATCATTGGCTTGGGAATATTCAATTGAGTGGAGAGAAATAAAACAACACAGAACAACCCTTCTCTTCCCTTTAACTCTTTCAGAATGGAGAAGTTGTCCAATTGAAACTCTTCATAATAAGTCTTTTTAGTAACTCTATATTGATCATCTTCCCTAAATAAGAAGGTTTCAGTTTGACATTGCAGAACTGAAGTTGTCTGCTTACAATTCTGCTTTGGCTGCCTAAAATAAAGCTATTTAATCAAAACACATTGCAATTTTTCACTTAAACCAAAGACCGTTGTGTTGCATGTTTTCACATACTAATTTGTGGGAGAGCAATTTAAGAAAATGGAAATTTGGCTGAATATTTCAGACGAGGCATATTAAAAAACAAATGCCAAGAAATAGAATTATTCTTAAAACATTTCCTAAGGTGAAATGTTCAGACTTTACAAGAATTCTAAAATCAACATCAGTAAAAAATAATTAGTTTCAAATCCTAATATCTATGGTGCTTAATAATTCAAAATTACTGTCCTTAATTTTACCTCTGGTAAGGAATCTTAAAATGTGCAAAGTAAACAAAAATTGACAGGATAACATAGTATATAAGGTCAGTTTTAGAGTTAGAAAATGTGCTTTTGAACCTTAATAATTATATATTACATACATGCTAAGCACAAGTTACCTCATCAGAAAAAATGTTGTTACCAGTAGGTTGTGCCTTATAGGGAAAAAAGTATTTAATGAGAACCTGTATGTAATGTATTTATCACAGGGCCTGATCTGAAAATAACAGTAAATGTAGCCAACAGGCCAGTTATCAACTAAGAACCAATGCCAATAATGCCAAGTCGAATATCATGGCTTTTGGTATTCATTCAAAAGCTGTTGACAAAGGACGTACATACATATCATCAGAAATGGTGGTAGATGTTGTGAAAGATGCACTGCTGAATGAGATAAAGTTCCTTTTCAGAAAATGAATATTATTTTAAAAGATAGCTAATATATATACACAGTACGTAACTCTTATACAAAGTAAAAACACATTCAAACACACAACAAACTTATTACTGTCAACTTAATTCTGATTCATTGCAACCCTACATATTTCAGAATATAACTGCTCCATAGGGTTTTATCTGTAATCAATATGGAAGCAAATCACCCAGCCTTTGTTCCATGGCATTACTGGGTAGGTTCAAACCTCCAACCTTAGTGTTAGAGGTTAAGTGCAAACAATTTATGTCACCTAGTGCAAACAAATGCATGGGTGGAAATGGTGAATGCTAAAGGAAGGAAAGAAAAAGTGATAGGGGAACTCAGAGAAGCGAGAGACCCCTGAAAATTGAAAGCTTGGAAGAAGTTTCATTGCAAGAGGACAACCTGGTCAAGTTATAAATGTAACATGAGGTGTCATGGAGGGCTGTGTTTGAGTCTTTGGGCCTACCATTTGTCAATGATATGACCCTGAACAAGTTACTAGAACTCTCATAAAATGTGTTTTCTGTAGTATCTAGTAGATAAATAAGGTAGCATATTTAAAGCTTATATAACAGTTCCTGGCACGTCATCCTTTGCCTTAAAGTCTATTCTGACTCATAATAACCCTCATAAGACAGAGCAGAAGAGCCCATAGAGTTACCAAGGCTGTAATCTTCAAAGAGGAAGACTATCACCTCTGTCTCCCACAGAATGGCTAGGGAGTTTGAACCCCCAAGCTTTTGGTTAACAGCTGAGTACTTACCAACTTCACCATCAGTTGCCACGTGTTGCTTTTGTTAGGTGCCATGGGGTGAGTTCCAACTCATAGCAACACTATGTAAAACAAAATGATTTCATTTTGCCTGGTCTGTGCCAACCTCACAATCACTGCTATGTTTGAGCTCATTGGTGCAGCCATTGTGTTAATCCATCTCATTGAAGGTCTCCCTCTTTTTCACTGGTCATCTGTTTTACCATCTATGATGTCTTTCTCCAGGACCTGGTGCCTCATGAAAACACATCCAAAGTAAGTGAGACAAAATTTTGTCATCATCACTTCTAAGGAGCATTCAGGCTGCATTTCCTCCAAGACAGATTTGTTCATTCTTCTGGCAGTCCACAGTATATTCAATATTCTTTACCAATTCCATTCCTCAAATCCTAAAATTCTTCAGTGTTCCTATTCATTGTCCAGCTTTTGCATATAGTAAGTAATATATAAATGTCAGTAGTTACCTTTAGTGTGCATTTCCAGCACACCTGGCTGGATAACTACATTTCCTTTCTTTTTATGCTATATATCCTTTCTCTTAAAATGGGTTCTTCTTGGCTATGTTAATAAAAAATGATCCTGACAATCCTACCTTCTCCACTGTGGTTGGCAATTAGTGTTGGGATTCCAGTGATTTGGAATTGTGACTGAGAGAGAGTTGAGTACAGCTCTACAAGTGAAGGGCCCATGCCATGTAAACCTGGGTACTGAGGTCAGCAGATTCTGTCAATTGAACAAAGTTGCAGAGAAAAAGCACATAGAAATGGGATGAAATAAATATAAAGAGAAGAACAGAGATGAGAAATAGAAAATCCCATCAACTATTTAGACCTTGGTTCCAGTTCTTTCTTCAGGTCACCTTCTCTTC
>NW_006921838.1:2572618-2598022 GCF_000298275.1 Orycteropus afer afer
GAGTTGGGGCTGCTCGATGGCACATAACAACAACAACAACAAAAATGATACAGTAATATTCTTTAAAACCTTACAATGTCAGGTGTATTTGTTTTTTGTTGGTATTTTAAATTTATTTAAAGAGGAACACAGAGGAAAGTTTATGAACTCTGAAGTCAAATTGTAGTTAGAACTCTGACACCCTTGCCTGATAGCTGTATGGCCTTGTCTAGAAAATCTATCTTTCTAAGTACTTAACTCCTTGGATATTATGAGGATAAAATGTAATAATGCACAGACACATATAGCTCAGTGCCTGGCACATAGTAAGCTCTCAATAAATGTTAGCTACTATTGACATTCAGTTTTCAGGCCAATTGTCGGTTTACTCTTCAAAATTCAGAAAGTTGGAGAGTATAGCACTGGTGACTCACAAAGGAAGATGGTGTTTAACTACAGTTAAATATCACTACACAAGCCTTCTCAGGAGTAAAAACAAAGAGGAGACAGCCTGTTCTCAGAGCAAACACTGCTTTCTCTAATGCCAGAGAGCCCATTGCTTTCAGCATTTAAGCATACATTCAATGGAAAATGTTATTTCAGTAAAAGTGTGCAGTCTTCTTACAAAGTAGTCAAAAGGACAAATGCTACAGGGGGAAAAATGTATCCTCGAAGTTTTCCTAAATTGGTTAACAGTGGCAGTGCATTATGGGTCTAAATTTACCTAGGTTTGAAATGATCATCCTCTGCTCTGTAGAATTGATTTCCAAACAACTGATATTTTTTTTCTTTTTAATCCAAAGCAAAAAAAAAACTAATATTAAAAAAAAAAAAGAAAGAACACACTTGAAAAATAGGTTGTTCTATGACGAACAAGAAATTCAAATTGAACCTTAATGAAAGTATTATTAAGTCTGTAATTATTATTAATGATACATTAATCAGAAAAAAAAAAAAAATACAGAAAAAACTATACCACAGTAGCCCAGAGAGACTCTCTACCAAACAAAAACCAGACTCGCTGCCTCAAGTTGATTCTGACTCATAGCAACACCCATTGGGTTTCCAACGCTGTAAATCTTTACCAAAGCAGACTGCTTCATCTTTCTTCCATAGAGCAGGTGGGGGGGTTCAAACCACCGACATTCTGCTTAAGCAGCCAAATGTCTTAAAAACTGTGCCACCAGACTCTCACTAACTACAGTGGCTGCCTTAATCCACTGACCTGAATCATATTGTTCATGAAATGTGTCCTTAAACCATGCCCATTTCACAAAGCTTGCCTCCAACAAGTCTGTGTAAAATAAAGATGTTATAGAGACTATCACTTTAAAATATCACAATAGCAAACAAAAGAAAAGTTTGATCAGACAATATTTGATTTTTTCTTTCTGCTCTTCTGAATGTGGCATTGTATCAAAGGTAGCATGGAAGTTCAACAAAGTGATGATGATAGTAGTATTCATCTGCGTCATCTAGGGACATAATTAACTCAGTATAAAATAATATTTAAATAGCAATAATACCAGCACTATGACCTTTTCCACAGGATGCTAACTTAATTATTTAAAAAGGGTATTGTTTTGTTTAAATCATTTATGTGTTGTTAAATAACTTGATTTAGTTTGTACTTGGATTGACTTTGGATACAAATGAGGCTGAACTAATTTTCTGTTACATTTGATATTTTGTAAAACTTAAACTGTTTGACCAGGCATAAGAGAAAAAGTTTAAACATAAGTCTACAGACCATAAATAATGAGAAATGTAGCTTTGGAAGTTCAGCTTTCCAAGAGCTATCACACCACATGGGACACAAGGAAGCCATAGTACCTAACCTATCTCACTTTATTATTTTGCATAACCTTTTCATCTGATCTACTAACTACCCTGAACAGAACCCTCCAGTTACTTCAACTTTTCACTTACAGTAAAAAAAAAATAACAAAACCCTTATAGTACCCCGTAGACCCAACATGGTCTGGTTACCACTATTACCAGTCTGATCCAATGATTTTCGGTGATGTTCCCACTATCATCATCAATAAATTCATTAGAATTACATTTCCCTTCCCCTTCTCAGACTTTAGCAATCAGAAACCTGGAGCATGAAGGTCAAGTGTCTGTTTTAACAAACTCTCCAGGTGATCCTGATGCACTCTCCAGTGTGAATACGTCTTCTCTAATCCATCTGCTCTTACTTTTCCCCTCACTCACTTAGCTGTGACCACATTGGTCCCTTGTTTCTAATATGGCAGACCTTGCCATCTAAGGACTTTTGTACCTGCTAGTCCCACTTTCTAGAATGGTTTCTGTTTTTCATTCCTTCTAGAATGTTAGCTTCATAGAATAGGAATTTGGGTCTGTTTTGTTCACTGCTTTATCCCCCACAACTAGAACAGTGCTATTCTTTAATAGGTGTTTAACAAATTAATGTTTAATTTATGAATAAATCTCATCAGTTTGAAAACTATAAATATTCTTTAAAGGGGAAGGGAGACCAATAGAGGTGGGAAATCAATGTTATTTACTAAACAAAGAATGGCCACAATGTTGAATTCTCAAAATAGGCTTCCTCATTTGTAGAATGATGGTACCATTTCATTTTAGATTCTACCTCTGTGATGAAAGTCTAGGGTCAGAGACAGCCTCCTACTATTCTCAGTGCCATGTTTGCCATCTCATTCAGTCAACACAGAAACCATGTGATAGGTCTTATTTTTATCCCTATCTGGTACTGTCATGGATAAGACAGCTGCTTCCCAGAAGGTCAGTAATTCAAACACACCATCCACTCCATGGAAGAAAGATGGGGCAATTTAATTCTGTAAAGATTTACAGCCTCAGAAACCCAATGGGGGTTGCTATGAGTTGGGTTTGACTCGAGGCAGTGAGTTTGGTTTGGTTAATTTTAAAGAAACAGAGGCTGGGCATTCTTGTTCAGAAGTTAATCTAGGACTTGAACCTCAGTAAGCTGACTTCAAAGACCACCTTACCCCTTCACACTATATCCTGAACTACATAGGGGATGTAGGATACATTTTTGGCTATATGAGAGTCAGCTGAAGTTCCCAAACAAAGGTAACTTGGAGAACTATTTTCACAAAGATTATATAAACTCAAAAAGACTTAATAATTTACTAATTTCCTCTCCCTGAATGCCATTCCAACATATCACCCACTATTATATGATGGGAAATTGACCTGCAACCTTATCTGGTTCCCAACTATGTATTTCATTACAATATTTAAAATAGTGCATGGCTGGAACCTCTCAATCCCTAACACAAAGTCTCAAAAGCTCAAATCTTATAGCTCAAGTATTTGGGAAGAAAACAAAAAAGAATGACACATGACCCTTCCAACCACACCTTGCCTTCCAGAGTCCGGCAGAGATTAAAAGGTTGACAAGATGGAAGTTTTCTAATTTATGATTTGCCATTTACTACACACCTGGGAGCCTGTTAGAAATGCGGAACCTCAGGGTCCAGTCCAGACCCAGAAAATCGGAATCTGCATTTCAACAAGAACCCCAGGCGAGGAACCACAGTGGTACTGCAGAAAGGACCGCTCTTGTCTAGTAGTTCTCAAACTTGGCCATACACTGGAATCATCTGGGGATTATAAAAACTCTGGGGCCAATCCCCATATGTTCTGATTGAATTGGCTTGAGATGTAGGCCAGATATTTTTTAATGTTCTCCAGATGATTCTAACATGCAGTCAAGCCTTAGACTTGATGCCTTACTTGCTCTGTGTGTATCGTTAAAAAGCAGCACTAAACATTTTGGTGTAACTTTGTTCTCTTCACAACTACTTAGTTCCCTAAAAGATGTGTAAACTTTTGCCAACCAAATTGCCATAGAGTTCCCCCTCCCCAAGGGTCATATTGAGAAACAGGATACTGCTAATGTGACACAAATTAACTAGACTTTTCAGTGATGAGTCATTTATCAGGATCCACAGATGCTTGCACACACTGCTGTCTTCTAAGTGTTGACTTTCAGACCAAAGCAAATTAGTCCTCTCACATTCCTCATCATTTCGACTCTGGTTTGCTTAGTGTTGCCTGGACATGAGAAGTTCTCTCTTTGTTGCTCAGACCTCTATTGATCTCTAGCCCTAAACTTAAAGCATTATCTCTTTTGTGTCCTTTTATCCGCTAGAATCTTAAAGGATATTGACTGTCTCATTTACCTTCATATTCTCAGCTATCTTGTTTAATAAACATTGCTCACATAAGTAAGTTGAAAATCTGTCATTTCTTCACTTTGAAAATTTTTCTCTCCTTATTCAAACATCATATTCCAAAAGTGTGCTCAATTTGAATAAGTAAAAATGTACAATGAAGGGAGAAGTATGGTTGCAAACTTCCGATTCATTGAATGTTTAGTGAGTATATTAGGCATATAGCTATGTGCAAAGTAGGTTATAATAAAATATATTATTTCTCATTTCCAAGAATGGGAATTCCAGAAGACTTACTTTTACAGGCAGAATATGTACATAGAACAAGAGGCAGATGTTGAAACAGAACAAGGGGATATTGTGTAGTTTATAATCAGGAAACATGTGCATCAAAGTTGTATTTTTCACCATACTTATTTAATCTGTATCAAGAACAAATAATCCGAGAATCTGGATTATATGAAGAAGAATGTAGCATCAGGATGAGAGGAAGACTCATTAACTACCTACAATATGTATGTGATAAAACCTTACTTGCTGAAAATGAAGAAGACTTGAAGCACTTACTGCTGAAGATCAAAAACAACAGCCTTCAATCTGGATTACATCTCAATATGAAGAAAACAAAAATACAACAGGACCAATAAACAACACAACGCTAAATGGAGAAGAGTTTAAAGTTGTATAGGATTTCCTTTTACTTGTATGCATAATCAACACCTATGGTAGCAACAGTCAAGAAAGCAAATGATGTTTTGCATAGGGAAAATCTGCTCCAAAAGACCAGTTTAAAGAGTTGAAAAGCAGAGATGTCATGTTGAGGACTAACGTGCCTCTGACCTAAAGCTTGGTATTTTCAATTGCCTCATACGCATGCAAAAGCTGGACAATGGATAAGGGTGACTGAACAATTAGTATCTTTAAATTACGGTGTTGACAAAGAATATCTAAAATACCATGGACTGTCAGAAGAACAAACAAGTCTGTTGTGGAAGAAGTACAGCCAGAATGTTTCTCTGAATGATGATGGGAGACTTCATCTTGTGTATTTTGGACACGTTATCAGGTAAGACCAGTCACTGGAGAAAGATGTTACACTTGGTAAAGTGAAAAATAAGGTGACTCCAATGAAATAGATTGACAGAGTGACTGCAACAATTTGAGAATGGTGCAGGACCAGTCAGTGTTTCATTCTGTTGTGCATATGGTTGTTGAGATTTGGACCTGAGTTGACGGCACCTGACAACAATAATGACAAAGCATTGTGCCGGTTATCCTATGCAGAACAGTAAACCAGATTAAGCACCCTCTCCTTGGTTTATGGGAGCTCTGGTGGCATAGTGCCTAAGCATTTGACTGCTAACCGGAGGGCTAACAGTTCAAACCCACCAGCCACTCCTAGGAAGGAAGGTTGGACAATCCACTTCTATAGTGATACCACCTTGGAAACCCAACGAGGGGTTGCTATGAGCTGGGTCTGACTCAAGGCCAGTGAGTTTGGTTTTTGGTTTCCTTGGTTTATAACCAAGTAGAAAATATGGACACATACTCAAAAGTTGAAATAAAACAAAATCAAACTATCATTTAATACTGGGATGATGAAGGCTTATAATAAAAAGGCAGATCAAACACTAAATGAGTCTCATTGAAAAGCAGATTAATTCAAGCTAGCAATTCTCTAATTTTACTCCTGTAAAATAAGAGATAAAAATGCATAATCTGTTCTGGACAAAAAATAATGATAATATGTAATGATAGCAGTATGGTATAGCAGTAACCTACAAACCTTAACTATATTTGTCTCATCATGTAGGCTTAGGACCAAATCAGATAGCCCACCTCAGTGTGCTGTGAGAATGCATTTTCAGTCTCTTCCAGCTGGAAAAACTTTTCCCTCCTGACTCTCCCTACTCATTGAGACTCATTGAGACTTTGCAGTAGATATAATGGAAAATGCTTTTCAACACCAACTCCACTAGTCACAGCTTTGAACACCTCAATAAATATAAAGGACAAGAATTGAAAGTCTTTCTTTTCCCTCTTAGCTTTTTCTAAGTGCTGAACTGAATAGGTGTCAACTTTCTGTTGTAGCCCTAACAGCACTTACTTTCAAAAGAACAATCAGAAGGAAACCCTTTCATAAAATTGATCTGCAAAAGTTTGAAATGCTTAAAAATAAACTGTCAGGTCTGTCTGTTTTCCCTCTACACAACCTGTCAGCCTCACCTCTGGCTTCTTATTTTCCAAACCCTAACAGCCAGGCATTCTATTTCAAAAGGCTTTGTGAAGCTTCCTCTTTGTCAAGAGTATTGTAGACCCTGACCAAATATTTTATACATTGAAGGGAGATCTGAATGAGGATAAAAGCCAAGGGGTGCTCCCTGCTGCCCTGACACCTCCACCTACAGTGTTCCAAAATTTGGGTTAGGAAAGAGTCTTCCTTCTAAATTCAGGTTGACAGTTTTGATCCTCCTCAATATTTAAAAAATATTTATATATGTGTTTGTGTGTCTGTGTGTGTGTATCTATAATGTATATATTGTTGTTGTTATGTGCCGTCGAGTCGGACCTGACTCATAGTGACCCCTCCTTGGGTTTCCGAGGCAGTATCACTATGGAAATAGATTGCCCCATCTTCCTTCCAAGGAGTGGCTGGTGGGTTTGAACTGCCAGCCTTCTTCTGATTAGCAGTCATGTGCCTCAGGCACTACACTACCATGTATATATAGAAAGTGTATATACATACAGAGATAATGTGTGTATATATATATATATATATATATATATATGATGATAGGATGTATGTGTGTGAGTGTGTGTAGATACACACCATTACATATATATATTTGTAAATATATATATATATTTGTAAATATATATATATATATATATATATGTACTGTATTTTTATGCAAATAACACACAAGTTATATGATTTTTGCAAAGCTCATGATACCCTAGGCATGCATTAGTTTCTTATCGCTATGTACATTATATGTGTTTGCATGTATTTCTGTGGGGGCATTATATATGAAAACTATGGAATAGCTTGCTTTCTCTATATTTTATTCAACTCTTGTTACTGTTGCCATGAGTCCATTTCATCTCAGGGCAACCCCGTGTGGGAAGAGTCAAACTGCTCCGCAGAACTTTCAAGGCTCTGAGTTTTCAGAAGCAGATTACCGTATCTGTCTTATGAGGTGCCTCTGGGAATGTTCAAACCACCAATTTTTCTAATAGTTGCTGAGGGTTAAACTCTGTACCACCCAGGGTTTCCCTTGGTCATCGAGTACCACAGAGGGTTCAGCACTCTGTTGCTTATCTGAAGGTTGGTGGTTTGAATCTACCAGGCGATTTTGAGGGGGAAAGTCCCGGCAATCTGCTTCTGTGAAGATTACAGCCAAGAAAACCTTACGTAGCAGTTCTGTTACATCACATGGAGTTGGTAACAGAGGAATTGACTCTATATCAGTCAACAACAACACGACAGGAGTTCCTGAGAGAAATGGCCTCAAATTGTTTCGAACACTTGCTGCCTATTGTTTTGTTGCCCTCAGAACATTTATTTTTCGAGGAGTTTTTCTCCTGTAAATTGGATGTGTGTGCTCGAGTAACTCTCCTAGGAGCCATGCATCAAATCTGACACATTGACTGCGATTATCCCAAAAAGTACACATTAACTTGCACAAGGAGAGTGCTGTGATTTTATGACATTGTTCCTGATGGTAATGTCCATGTCAAAGCCCCTATAGGTAACCTTTGGAAATCAGTGACTTGATGGCCTGTGTAAACGCAGAAACACATCTCTGAAAGGACCCTTCACCTCTCTCCTGGAGGTAGAGAGGTAAAAACAAACAAAACATTTAAAGTGTTAATAACTAGCAGTTTTATAGAATGTCGGTTATTTATAAACTAAGGTTAGCAGGTTGATTGCTCTTTGTTTTTCTCATTTTGTTTAGGTCCCTTTAAAAAATGTGGTGAAAGCAGTCTATCAGGTCCTTTCAGATTGGGAAAGATGAACAAATCCAATTTAGGAAATTTAGAACTACTATATCATTTTTGAGAGCTCTGGTAGCATAGTGCCTAAGGCATTTGACTGCTAACCAGAAGGCTGGAGGTTCAAACCCACCAGCCACTCCTTGGAAGGAAGATGGGGCAATCTACTTTCGTAGTGATACTGCCACGGAAACCCAAGGAGGGGTCACTATGAGTCGGGTTCGACTTGACGGCACATAACAACAACAACATATCATTTTTAATTGAATAATGGTCTTACGTCTGGGCTGGGTTAGAACTGTCTCTCCTCATCACAGTCTCAATGCTCTGATGAAAGGCTGGTTAGGTGTATCCAAAGACTACAGGCAGAACATTCTCCACCCTCCTTGGCTAACTCCGCTACGTCTGGGTTCACTTTTTTATCCCTTCACTAAATTACATATTTCTTACATGACAGATCATGACTCAGTTATCTCTTTATCTTACACACTGACTACCCTTGATATTTTGCCCTCTGTTGTTATTAGTTGCCACTGAGTTGGCTCCAAATCATTATGACATCATGTTTAACAGAATGAAACACTGCTCAGCCTGGCACCATCTTTACAGTCACTTGCATGCTTGAATCTATTATTGTGGTCACTGTGTATTTTGAGTGCATTCCAACCTAGGGAGCTCATCTTTCAGCACTGTATAGGACAATATTCTGTTGTGATCCATGTAATTTTCATTGGCAAATTTTTGGAAGCAGATTGTCAAAGCATTCTTCTTAGTCTGTCTTAATCTAGAAGTTCAGAAGAAACATGTCTACCATGGGTCACCTTTCTGGTATTTGAAATGCTGGTG
The DNA here is from genome assembly GCF_000298275.1 of Orycteropus afer afer. Taxonomy (NCBI): domain Eukaryota; kingdom Metazoa; phylum Chordata; class Mammalia; order Tubulidentata; family Orycteropodidae; genus Orycteropus; species Orycteropus afer. Next base: position 2,581,627 of record NW_006921838.1, read on the forward strand.
GCATAGCTTCCAGGATCATAGCAACATTCAAGCCACTACTCAACAACTCAACACACTGCCATTGAGTCGGATCTGACACATAACGACCCCTCCTTGGGATTCCAAGACAGTATCACTATGGAAGTAGATTGCCCAACCTTCCTTCCAAGGAGTGGCTGATGGGTTTGAACTGCCAGCCTTCTGGTTAGCAGTCAAATGCCTTAGGCACTATACCAAGTGGTGGTTGGATTAATAGGTGCCTAGTAAATACTAGTTAAATATATAAAAGCCAAGAATGCTATAGTTAGTATAGTCAAGACTGAAATTTTTTTTATGCTATTTCCCTCTCTGTACAAACAGCTATAAACTTAAATCTTCTACCTAGCTGTTTTAGTGTGTGTGTGTGTGTACATTGATAATGGATTTTCTTCTTTTTCTTAAACCCAAAGAATGACCAAATAATACTGACTCCCTATTTATTTCTTTTGTCTTCTTCCCGTATTTCTTTATATGATCATTCTAACCCAGATCTGTATGATACAAGAGCCAGAAGACAGAGAAAAATTGCATGGTTTTGTGCAAAACATTTACTCTCCACAATCCACTATCCTATAAAAATGAAGGAGTGGAACAATTAAATAGGCGATTTAATTTGGTTTCACATGTGATTTTATGATTAGCTTCTAGAATCTGCTCTGCTAAACTAACTCACTGCCGTCAAGTGAGATCTGACTCATAGCGACCCCTCCTTGGGTTTCCAAGGCAGTACCACTGCGGAAGTAGATCACCCACGCTTCTTTCTGAGGAGTGGCTGGTGGGTTTGAACCACCAGCCTTCTGGTTAGCAGTCAGATGCCTTAGGCACTATGCCACCAGAGTTCCCCTAGAATATGCTATTCCTCTTATTTATTTATTTATTTTTTCATCTGTACTAAAAATTCAATTAGGTGAAGATGTTAAAGCTCTGCCCAGCTGCCTATTGAGTCTGAAAATATTCACTCTTAGTGTGGTTTATATTTTTAGGTTATAGGTACACCTCACATGGCTTTTTATCTGTGAAGATTCTTTAAATGCTCAAATTGTGAGTTCTCCATTTATTTTTGACAGAAATAAGAACTGGGACCACTTTGCAAAACAATTTCTTAGTCTGGAAGTTTCCCAAGCACAGGCTATGTTTTTGTAGGGGAAATATTCTCCCTCTCTCTCTCTCTCTCTCTCTCTCTTTCTCTCTCTCTCCTTCCCTCCCTCCCTCCTTCCCTTTCTCTTTCTCACTAGAATAAGGGCTAACCGTTAAGCTACCAGCCAGGGGGTATATTTATTCTCATCCATCCCATTGAATGTCTGCCTTTATGCAAATGTCTCTGATCTACATCCTAAATGTATGGGCCCAAGGCCTATTCTCCTGACCCCATGCAATTATTTAAATTATACCCTTCCTTCTCTCCTATAGTGCAACCCAAGTGACAGTTCACATTTTTCACTCTCATATTTTATTGGGTCTTTGTTTTCTGCTCTTTGAGCATTTATTTTTTATTTATGAGCTAAGATATATATTTAAAGTGATAGCTATTTTTTACATAGCATTTTCTGTTTTTCAAATTTTATTCCTTATTTTTTCACCATGTGGGTTTCCATGTTGCTGGAAATCTTACTTCCCATTACTTTCTTGAGTGATGTGCTATCATTTTATCCTTCTATATAGGGTATCTGGCACAGCATGGACATCTTAATGATCTGAAAATATCATCTAAATCTCTTTTGTGACCTTCAGGATGAAATAAAAACTTCGAGGCTGGTCATGAAGGACTGTTTTGGTTCCCTAGTGCTGCTCTGACAGGAACATACAACAAATGGAATGGCTCAAACAAACAGGACTTTATTCTGTTACAATTTTGGAGGCTTTAAGTCCCAGATCAAAGTGCAAGGCTCCAGGGGCTGAGTGAAAGCCCTTTGACCTTGGCTTCAGCTCTGTCTCTGACTCCTGGCTCAGTGAAGTTGGAGGATTTCTTCACTCAGGCTGCTGCTAGCTGCTAAGGCTGATAAATACAAGGTTAACAAGTAAAAAGGCACAGTCCCAATGGTACCAAACCACATGGCAGGCCATTAACTCAAGTCCATTGTAAGTTCCAAGATGGACAGAGCATGGCAGGCTGCTGAACAATGATTCGGCTATATGCAGGGTTCAAGCGTGCCATAAACTAGAGACCATTCCCAAAGCTGCTTCTTATATACAGGGGGCAGACCACAGCGCTAAAGCAGCTACTCAGCTGCTTGTGTTACATCCCACCAAGGAGCTGATTGCCAGTCTCATCATAGGGAATAACTACCACCAGCTGCCCAGCCACTCAACCAGGCCCAGCCAAGTTGACATACAACCTTAACTACCACAAGGACTTTCCAAAAATCATGCCCTATCCCTTCCTGTCAATCTACATTTTGCAGTCTTCTGGAGAGAACACTATATTTCTGCTTCTAAGCCTCCGTGGATGCTCCTGAGCTTGTCCAAAATCACCTGAAAATGACCTTTCCTCAGTTCCAATTTTCCCCATTTTAAGGAACATGTTCAAGCTTTCCTTTTTTTGAGAAGCTCTCTTAATTACTTACAACCACAAATCTTGACTCATGATTGTGAACTCATTTTTCTACTCTACACAGCACAGCTTATACAAAGGTTTGCATACTCTAGTTTGTATGGATTTCTATAGGGCTGTGCAGGTTTAAAATCAGGAAGGCTGTACATCAGAGCTGTATCTTAGACCATACTTATTCAATCTGTGTGCTGAGTAAATAAACTGAGCAGCTGGACTATAACAACATGGCATCAGGATTGGAGGAAGAACAATTAACAACCTCCGATATGCAGATGACACACATTGCTTGCTGAAAGTGAAGATGAGTTGAAGCACTTATTGATGAAGATTAAAAACTACAGTCTTCAGTATGGATTACACCTCAACATAAAGAAAACTAAAATTCTCAAACCTCGACCAAAAAGCAGCAGCATGATAAATGGAGAAAAGATTGAAGTTGTCAGGGATTTCATTTTACTTGGTTCTGCAGTCAATACCCGAGGAAGTAGCAGCCAGGAAATCAGACATTGTATTGCACTGCGCAAATCTGCTGTAAAAGTCCTCTTTAAAGTGTTTAGAACCAAAGACATCACTGAAAACTAAAGTGCTTCTAACCCAAGCCACGGTATTGTCAATAGCCTTATATGCATGTGAATAAGGAAGACTGAAGAGTTAATGTCTTTGAATCTTGGCCTTGGTGAAGAATGCTGAAAGTACTATGGACTGCCAGAACAAACAAATCTGTTCTGGAAGAAGAGCAACCAGAATGCCCCTTGGAAGTGACAATGGCCAGACTTCATCTCACCTACTTTTGTCATGTTGTCAGAAGGGGCGATTCCCTAGAAAAGGATATCATAGCTGGTAAAGTAGAGGGTCAGTGAAGAAGGTGAAGACCTTCAATGAGATAGATTGATACATTGCCTGTAACAATGGGCTCAAGCATTGCAGGGATGGTGAGGATAGCGCAGGACTGGTGGTTTTGTTCCGTTGTACGTAGGCTTGCTATGAGTTGGAGCTGCCTTGACGGCACCTAACAGCAACAGCAGGCAGATGACGTGAAAAACTGATATGCCTAGGTATATGGGGTAAAAAGCAGAAGTATAATTATAAATAGTAGTTGACACCCATTTGCACTGTAAGCCAGATAGTTGGGGAAAAGATGAGTGGAACAGTGTGGTAAACTGTGAAGAATAAACTCTTCTAAAGGAGAAATTTGGTGCAAATTAAATGCACTGCCATCGAGTCAGATCCAACTCATAGCTACCCCTCCCTGGGTTTCTGAGGTGGTATCACTAGGGAAGTAGGTTGCTCAACCTTCCTTCTGAGGAGTGGCTGGTGGGTTTCAACTGCCAGCCCTCTGGTTAGTAGTCAAATGCCTTAGGTACTAGGCCACCAAAGCTCCTATATACAGAGTGTTGTTGTTGTTATGTGCCAACGAGTCAGACCTGTCTCATAGAGACCCTTTCTTGGGTTTCCGAGGTGGTATCACTACAGAAGTAGATTGCTCAATCTTCCTTCTGAGGAGTGGCTGGTGGGTTTGAACCGCCAGCCTTCTGGTTAGCAATCAAGTGCCTTAGGCACTATGCTACCAGTAGCTACTCCATAATTGTTAGCTATTATTAATTGTCATTGATAATATCACCTCATTTTGCAGATGAGAAAACTTAGAGAATTTAACTAATGTGTTCATGGTCACTCAACCTGCAGACACAGGTTTGTAATAGTCACAATGCACATGTGCTAAAATGGAGAAACAAGGCAAAGTGATGTGGCTAAGGAAATGGCAGATTTATGGTACCAATTAGAAGAAATGAAACCAACTTGCATCCTATCCATGGTAATTAATTTGATGTGTACAAGTATATCTGGAGAGAATACTACTAGTTTAATTTTAAAGATGGAAAATCAGAGCTTTAGGCAGTCAGAGACTTGATCAACATCCTACAGTTAGTAAGTGGCTGAGCTGCAATTTTTAGACTTACAAACCTGAACTCTTTTTGGCACACCATATAGCATACACCAGAAAATAGCAACAGCATGAATTCACACTTCACCTTGGCACCACTTGAATCCATTACAGACAGATGACATTAAAATAATGGATTTTGCATAGCCTTCCTTGTAGTTTTCTACCTTAAAGTAGTTTCTAGCCTTAAAGTAGTATTCCTCAAGTTGATTTTTCATTTTTTTATTTTTTTTGCTAAATGTGCTTTATTACAGCAACACTATGTGTGGATTTAGTGCTTTCTGAAATATCTTTTCCCCAGAGGTATATCAACCAACAATATAGCAGCTATATTCAGCTGAGAACACCAGATAACTGATTTATTTTGTCACTGGCACCTTTATGAGCTTCATTTGCTGAGAAAAGGCTAGAGGGAGGAAAAAAATCCTGCATTTCATTTCTTTCTAAAATCATGTCACCAAAAGGCTAAAGTACCGCAAGTGGTTTTTGAAGCCAACTTCTAGGTGGAGAAACATAATTATTTTAATGAGTCCTACTGCTAAGTGAATTCAGCATGGTGTTCAAGCCTTACAATCAGGGAGCTGATAGCCTTTCTTCATGGGGATGTGAACACTTGGGAGCTTAGAAATTCCCTGGTGTCATCTCACCACCACACCACCTGGTGTCTCAACTCATAAATATCATTTTTCTATCAAAGGCATCTGGAAACAGTCCAAGGATAAGATGGACCATGGGGACCTCAAACTTCATGACCTTGAGACCAGAAGAACTAGATGGTGCCCAGCTACTAATGCCAACCACTCAGAAAAGGATCAAAATGGGATCCTAGATAGAGTTGGAGGAAAATATGGAACAAAATTCAAAAACAAAAAAAAAAGACCAGAATTACTGGTCAGATCAAGTCTGGAGGAAACCCAAAGACTATGGCCCTGGATTACCCTTCTGGTCTAGAAATAGACTTACTCCCAAGTATTGGCTCTCAGCCCAATGTTTAGAAAGACTTACATGCAGAACACCTACCCGAAGGCAATGCACTCACTTACTCCAGGGAAATGCACCCCTAGAGCAATCAGCCATGAGACACCAGAGGGGCAGCACTCAAATAGAGGGAAAGCTGGACATACGGAAATGCATAGTTAAGAAGGCCACAGGGAAGTGGGAGTCACAGGGATGGGAGAGGAGGAGAGTTTGTTATCATTGGGGATGGTAATCGGAAAGTGAAATCTAATGTGCATGAACTGTTGAATGTAAAACAAATTTGCTTTGCAAATTTACACTCAAAGTACAATAAAATTTTAAAATATATCATTTTTCTGCCTTTGAAGGTAACTATATGTGTGTTTTTTCTATTAAAATACTGTATTAGTTAACAAATACAGAAAAAAATATGTTGGTCTCAAATCCCTATTACCTCTGCATTTTTCTAACCCAGAAGTGTACCTAAATAATAAGTTGAACTTCAACATGATGCGGAACATTGAGTGCTCTCCAGTATTGGCCTGTTTAATGTAACCTTTGCAGGTATGTTGGATGATCTCATCTACTCAGATGCAGAGAGGAAAGATGATGTGGAATGAAATGTGAGTTCCCAGAGAGCAGGCATGACAATATTATCTTATTCACACATTTTGCAGAGGCCTGTAAGGCATATAGAACATATATCAGAATTCATTCACCAAAAATTTATTGATCATCTGTGATGATTAGACAGTGTTGTTGCTGTTGTTGCTAAGTGCCTTCAAGTCAGCTCTGACTCATAATAACCCTATATACAGCAGAATGAAACAATGCCTTGTCCTGCACCATTATCAAAATCTTTACTATGCTTGAGCCCATTGCTGCAGCCACGGTGTCAGTCTATCTCATTGAGCGTCTTCCCCCTTTCCACTGACCCTTTACTTTATCCAGCATGATATGCTCCTCAGGGACTGGTCCCTTCTGGCACCATGACCAGACTGGCCACTCTTGATTCAAGGGAGTATTCTGGCTGTATTCCTTCCAAGGCAGATTTGTTTGTTCTTCTGGTAGCCCATGGCATTTTCAGTATTCTTAGCCAACACCACAAGTCAAATGCATCAATCAGTGCATTAGAGAGATGCAAATCAAAACAGAGATATGATCTCATTCCAACAATAATAGCAAAATTCAACAAGACAGAAAAAAAAAAAAAAAAGTCCTGGTGATGATGTGGACAGATCGGAACTCTTATACAATGCTGTTGGGACTGTAAAATGGTGCAATCACTATGGAAAATGCTATGGCACTTCAATAAAAAGTTGGAAACAGAAATACCATTTGATCCAACAATCCCATTATTAGGTATATATCCTAAAGAAGTAAGAGCTAGAACATGAATAGATATATGCATACTCATGTTCATTGCAGCATTATTCACAATAGCAAAGAGATGGAAATAACCTAAGTGTCCATCAGTGGATGAATGGAAAAACAAATTATGGAATATACACACAATGGAATACTATGCAACATTAAAGAATAATGAAAAATCCACAAAACACCTCATAATGTGGAGGAACTTGGAGGACAATAGGAAATTAGTCAATCACAAAAAGACAGAAATTATATGAATCTACTATTACAAAAAGTCAAAGAAAGGTTTACACATGGATAGAAACATTCGTTGATGGTTACCAGGGATGCTGAGGTAGGGGGGTGTTACTAACTAGGTAAGGGACACACATTAATTTCAGTTAAGGGAAAGGCAATATACAAAAAGTGGGTGGTCAGCACAATATTACTAAAGAAAAGGAAGATATAGAGAGGTGCACAAGAGTTATAATTACATACACTATTCTGCATTATTAGTAATAACAAACATTATCTATGAGAGGATACATAGGTAGACAGGCAAGATGATCAGGTATGGGTAGGCAAATGGGACTATACTCATGGCTATATATACATATGGCAGACTACATTTCTACATATTTATTTGTATGTGATTTTAAAATGTCCATATAGATAGCACAGGTAACAGGAGGAAAAGTTATGGAAATTTGTTAGTCATAATGAAACACCTTGAGAGAGAGAAAGTAGCTAGGCCTGTGAGCTCAGAACCATAGTTGTGGGGACATCAAGGTCAATTGGTGTAACATAATCCACAAAGACTTTGCTCTACATCTTACTGGTGAGCAGTAACTGGGGTCTTAAAGGCTTGCTAGCAGCTATGTATGGTGCAACTATTGGTCTCTTCTTATCCAAAGCCAAGAAGAGTAAAAAAAAATCAAAGATACATGGAAACAATTAGTCCAAGGGACTAGTGGATCCCGTGAGCCTCAGCCTCCATGATCCTGACCAGAAATTTAGATGGTGCCCAGCTACCACTGCCAACCACTCTGAAAGTTATCATATCAGGCGATCCTGGATAGAAAGGGGGAAAATGTGGCCCAAAACTCAAAATCATAAAAAAGAAAAAATTCCATGCTTATTGGTTTGATAGAGACTGGTTGAATCCCCATGACTATGGCCTTAAGTCATGCATCAGGTTTGGAACTGAACTTATTCCCAGGGCTCAACTTGTAGTCAAGCACCAGACAGATCTATGAAGTGAACAATAATATCAGGAAGATGGACACTTCTTAGAACAATCAACCATAAAATATCAAAAGGGCAGCCCAGGGATAAAGTTCAGAAGACAGCAACACATAGGAAAGAAGGACGAAGGGAAATGGTAACCATAGGAAGGAAGTGGGAAGAGTGCTATTACATTGTGGGGATTGCAATTAATATCATAAAACAAAATGTGTATGAACATTTTGAATGGAAAACCACCTTTCTCTGTAAACTTTCACTCAATTACAATGAAAAAAATTTAAAAAATATATTGAACATCTATTATGTGTTCTAGCAACTGAAGATATACCAATTGAAAAATCAAAAGACCAATGACCTCTTTCCGTGGAGTTTTATTCCAAGGAAGATGGTAGATAACAAACTGGGTATATCACTGAAATAATTATTGTGGTTGGTGCTATTAGTTAAACCAAATCAAGAAAAAGGAAGAGGGAACATACGATTCTAGCAATGTGGGATGAATTTTCTAAATTGGATGACCAGGTAAGTCTTCATGAGTACAGACCTACCAAAAGAACAAAACCAAACTCACTGCTGTTGAGTCAATTCTGACTCATAACAATCCCTCCTTGGGTTTCCAAGGGGGTATTTCTATGGAAGTAAATTTTCCAGTCTTCCTACAGAAAGGTTATGTACCTGACCTGAGGGGGTTGTGTAGCTCTTTAAGGAAAAAGAGATAAGTATATACAAAGATCCTAGAAAGACACATTCCTGATACTTTCAAAAGAGCAAGGAGGCCATGGCTGGCAGATAATGGGGTATTAATAGTGTTATAGAATGCATTAAGTCCTCCCAGAATACATGTTGAGATCCTGGCCTTTGTACCTGTGAATGTGATGCTGTCTAGAAACAAGGTATTACTTTTGTTTGGTAAATGATGTTATATCATTCTATGATGGATCCTAAAGTTAGTGACATCTGAGTGATAAAAGACCAAAACAGACAAGCACAAACACACAGGAGGAAATCACATGCCAAGAAATAACAAGGAATGCCAAGGTTTGCCAGAAGATGCTAGCAACTAAGATTGAAGCTCACAGAAGGAATTGACATGGCTAAGACTCTGATTTGGACTTTTAGCCTCCAGAATTGTGAAAAAACAAATTTCTGTTCTATAAAGCCATCCACTTGTGCTATATGTGTTGTGGCAAAAACCAAACCAAACTAACTGTCATCTAGTCTATTCCAACTCATAGAGGCCCCCATTGGGTTTCCAAGGCTGTAAATCTTTACTGAAGTAGATTGCCCCATCTTCCTTCTGCTGAACAGCTGATGGGTTTGAACCACTGACCTTCTGGTTAACACCCAAATGCCTTATTCACTATGCCATATGGTGCTTTGTGTTTAACAAAGTATTTTCATTTTAGTTTTTCATTTGAATTTTACCATGACCTTATGTAATATGTAAAACTGGCATGCGCTTGAGTGTTATGCATGTGTAAGTGTATGCATCACCTATCCCTGAAAGCAGCTGAATTTCAGAGAGTTAAATCGTTCCTGCAAAATTCCCAAACTGGCAATTGACCAAACAGTTACTCTGACCTAACAGTGTTTGCCTCCAAATCAAATGCTTCTTTATACTTCATGTGTATCAAATGAAGATCTCATATTTAAACAATATTTGTCCTAATCAAAGCAACTCTTTTCTTACCTTATTCTCTATTAATAGATACAAACTGATGCTCAAGATACAATCAGGAGAGGAGACAGCATATCTAACACACTATTCCTGAAACAGCTTTCTGGAACTATCCTTCCTTTTTCAACATTAAACATAATACAATCTTGATTGGATTTGAGAGAATACAAACTAGTGAACCACCTACCCCTTTCCCACTGTCATGCACAGACACAGAGAATAGACCTTGTAACAAATTAGTCTGGTTATATGTAGACCAGAACAACAATGCTACCTTATCTGGGTATAAAACTACAGTGCCTAGAACAAGATGATGTGGACAGAGTTTATGAGCTGATTGATATAAAAGTATATGTGTAAGAAAAAGTAACTTCATATTCTAGAAGCAGAGTCTACATGTAACTAGGATATGGTTTATCAATGAATAATCAATACTGTTTAGGAAATGACAGTCTTCCCCCCCCTTTGACTCCAATTCAGTGAGATTTTGTAAACTCATAAATTTCTCCATATCATACTTTGAACTTTTCAACCAGTAGTATTTGAAACTATGATGACTTCATGGGGATAAAAGTAAGTGTTAAGTATCCAATTTAAGTGAAAAAATGTGGGGGAACAGGGCTTGGAAGAAGCATTTAAATACTATTAAATACATTGTACCATATAAATTTAGGCTATAATTTCATTAGGCAATATATAGACACTAATGGTATTGTAGCAAATTATATCAGATTATAAACTCATTATTCTTGAAATATGTATTATATGAAAAAATTAAAAGACAAAATTAAACAGACATGCTGTCTATTTAATAATAACAATGAAATGGCCATGTTTTAAACCTAATTACCATCTTCCTCTTGGATGTTCCCAAGACACCAAGAATTTTAATTGAATAATAATAATGACATGCCTATAAAACTAATAGGTTATACATATCAAGGGACCTGATGTGGAAATTATACAGTGAGAGGTCAACATGCTTATTCACTCTAAATTAGTTAATATGCATTATTAAATAATATTAATTAGATAATTTCATAACCATACCAAGGCAGACTTTTAACTCTTAGCCCTTGATCCCATGTCTTCTCTATCTCCTAAAAGCAATCCTCTTCTGTCCTTTGATTTGGAGGCTTACACAGATTGTACCTCAAATATGTCCCTTCTCAGAATATTTCCTTTCTGCTGTGGATGCAAAGATCAGCTCTGATGTAACTAAAGTTTATTTATGTTTCCGTACTTTAGAGTCAGTCTCATAAGGATCTTCCCTGAGAAAAGGAAACACAAAGTCTATGTACTGCAAACACAATTCAACAAAAGACCCTTTAATGGTCTGCCAGGCTCCAGATTAATTGACAGCCTTATTTACATAAGTGGAGAAGCAGGAAGTACAGAGAGACAGATGGGTGAATATTAATTGATGTTCATAAACCTGAACAATGCTGTTTGCATTTCTCAATTGAGTTTCTCAAACAGCAAGTGTAATTTGCAATATATTATGACCCAGCAGTGACTCCCACAATGCCACTTGAGCAGAGGCTCACTGGCATTACCCTTAATTTATCTGCCAAGAACTCTGGTGGTGCATTGGTTAAAGCATTCGGCTGCTAACCAAATGTATGGTGGTTTAAACCCACCAGCCCCTCCATGGGAGAAAGATAGGCAAACTGCTTCTGTAAAGAGTTACAGCCTTGGAAACCCTTTAGGGAAATTCTACTCTGTCCTACAAGGTCACTATGAGTTGGAATTTACTTGATGGCAATGGATTTTTGGTTTGGAATTTACACCCTAGGGTTACTCATACAACACAGCTTGCAGCTGAGGGAATCTTTAATTTGGTGGTGGAGAAGAAGTGAAGACTTGTTGGGAGTCACCTAAGGAGGATATAGTCACAGGCCTAACATGTCCTGGCTGTAGATGAAGTTGGGGAAAATCAACTTTAATAAAATTTTATTTATCAAGAGGCACATTCCCCTAGAATGTAGAGAGAGGTAATTGATGGATCCTGTCAATTACCTTTCATTCAAGAAAGCAAGAGAAAAATCAACTTGCTTCTGTCCTGACTTCCTGAATGGGCAGTCAATTGCCACAGTGGAGAGAATTACAGAGATCCCAGCAGCTCTCACCACCAAGGATTTCTTCCCCTCTAAGTTATCTTAAGGAGCTCTGGTAGCATAGTGTCTAAGGCACTTGACTGCTAACCAGAAGGCTGGTGGTTCAAACCCACCAGCCACTCCTCAGAAGGAAGACTGGGCAATCTACTTCTGTAGTGATACTGCCTTGGAAACCCAAGGAGGGCTCGCTATGAGTCGGGGCCGACTCAACGGCACATAACAACAACAACAACAACAATTTATCTTAGCCTTTAAATTCCTATATTCATGCCACTCTCTGTTGAGAAATTAAGGTTCCTGTTAAAATAAAAATGTGTTACTTGGTTCTAGGTCTTGCATAAAAAAATCTATCTACAGTTGAGACAAAATAAGAATTTGGGAATTAACAGTTATACACATGAGATACACTTTTGTCACAAACCAAATTTTGAATTTCAGCAGGACATTCCCCTCCTTGCCTTTCACTTGCTCATCTGTAAAATGAAAAGACTGACTAAGATAATTTCAAAGATTTCTGCCCACCATTCTATGATCCTAAACACTATTGACTTAATATTAATCTCTTAAGACAATAGAAAGAGAAAGAAAAGTCATATTTAATGATCCCTGCTTTATATCAGTCATTCTATTCAAGAGGTTTTTAGTAAGTTAACTCATTTAGGTTATCTTGCCTGGGACACTCTGTCCTCAGATACCTACATGACTAACTCCTGTTACACCATCTAGTCTTTTCTCACTTGTCCCTTTTCTCCCACACTTCCAAATCCTGATCATCCTCATCCTTAACTACTTTTTCATAAGACACTTCTTAGCATAAATTTTCATTATAAATATCACGATTTACTTATTATTTGTTTTGTTCATTACTTCTCTTCACTGGGTGTAAAATAAGTTCCACAAATTATAGGACATCTTGCATGTGTTGTAAACATTCTGTACCTAGAAGAATGTCTGACTCATAGAAGAAGCTCACAATGCATTTTTTAAATGGGTAAATGAGTCCTTAAGCAATCTGTTTCAGAAAGACAAAACTAAAACAAGTTAAGCAAGTTGCTTAAGGTCACACAGCCAGACAGTAAAAGACCTGAATTTTCAACCCTATTATTTTGGAGGGAGCTATGATAGTGTAGTGGCTAAGGCACTTGACTGCTAATCAGAAGGCTGGTGGTTCAAACCCACCAGGCACTCCTCAGAAAGAAGATGAGGCAATCTACTTTTATAGTGATACTGCCTCAAAAACCCAAGCAGGGGTCGCTATGTGTCATGTCTGACTCGATGGCACATAACAGCAACAATATTATTTTGGAAGCCAAAGCCCAAGCAGTGGCCTCTACATCATACTGACTCCAAAGCCCAATAGAAACAAGGCTCAAAATAAGTAAGTCTTTACGAACACTTGACCTGTAGAAAAGATACACTATTAAGGAGCTAAATTCAATGTAGGCAGCTCTTCGGGAGCTATATTCAATGATCAGGCCCCTAAGGGAACTAGATGTCCAGTAGACCTGAGTATTTAAGGTGAATCTGAGCATGAGGCCAGTTCACGGACCTTTCCTCAAATTCCCTGGTCAGAAAGAGTAACACTGCTGATACAAGACACTCATCTTGATAAAAGTTGGGTCTTTGTTACTTTAAAACCAGTAATTCTGAATAATTTGATGTTTAATTAAGAAGCACCCAAATTTATATAGGTTAATATAAGAATAGGAGCTCTGGTAGCATAGTGTCTAAGGCACTTGACTGCTAATCAGAAGACTGGCAGTTCAAACCCACCAGCCACTCCTCGGAAGGAAGGTTGGGGAATCTACTTCTGTAGTGATAGTGCCTCAGAAATCCAAGGTCGCTATGAGTTGGTTCTGATTCAATGGTACATAACAACAACAACAATATAAGAATAACAGCTTAAATAATAGGTATTTTCTATAATTCTAAAAAACATTAATTTATATTATCAGGACCCTAACTAAAGGTCCCTTTTCAACAACTTAATGACAGTGATATACATGTTGTTGTTGTTATATGCCGTCGAGTCGGTCCCAACTCATCGCGACCCCTCCTTGGGTTTCCGAGGCAGTATTACTATGAAAGTAGGATTCCGAGGAGTGGCTGGTGGGTTTGAACCGCCAGCCTTCTGGTTAGCAGTCAAGTGCCTTAGGCACTATGCTACCAGAGCTCCTGTGATATATTGGACCTCTCCAAATGGAATACACAGGAATCAGATTGACTGTATCTGCATATGAGGCTGCATATGATCAAGAACCAATGGTACCGAAAAAAGAAGTCAAAGCTGCATTGAAGGAATTGGTGACATATAAGGCTCCAGGACTGATGGAAAACCCATTGAGATGTTTCAACAAATGGATACAGTGCTGGAGTCACTTACTCATCTATGCTAAGTAATTTGGAAGAAAGCTACCTGGTCAATTGACTGGAAGAGATCAATATCTGTGCTATTCAGAGAAAAGTGATCCAACAGAATGTGGAAATTATTGAACAATGTCATTAACATCACAAGAAAGCAACACCTTGCTGAAGATAACTCAAAAAAGGTTGTAGCAGTATATTGACAGGGAACTTACAGAAGTGCAAGCTGGATTCAGAATAGGATGTGGAATGAGAGATATCATCGCTGATGTCAGATGGATCTTTGATGAAAACAAAGAATACCAGAAAGATGTTTACCTGTGTTTATTGACTATGCAAAGGCATTCAACTGTGTGGATCATAGCAAATTATGGATAATGTGAAGAGTGGGAATTCCAGAGCACTTAATTATGTTCATGAGGAAACTGTATATAGGTCAAGAGCCTGTTGTTTGAACAGAACAAGGGGATACTGCATGGTTTAAAATCATGAAGGGTGTGCATTAGGGTTGTATTCTTTTCCTGTAGTTATTCAATATGTACACTAAGCAAATAATTGGAGAAGCTGAAGTATATGAAGAAGAACATGGCATCAGGATTGAAGGAAGACTCATTAAGGACATGATATATGCAGATACATAACCATGCTTACTGGAAGTAAAGAAGACTTGAAGAACTTACTGCTGAAGATCAAAGACTGCACTCTTCAGCATGGATTACATCTCAACATAAAGCAAACAAAAATCCTCCTGATTGGACCAATAAGCAGCATCACAATAAATGGAGAAAAGATTGAAGTTGTAAAAGATTTCATTTTAGTTGGATTCACAATCAACACTGAGGAAAGCAGTAGTCAAGGAATCAGACATTGTACTGCACTGGGCAATTCTGCTGCAAGGGACCTCTTTAAAGTGCTAAAAAGCAGAAGTGTCACTTTGAAGACTAAGGTGTGCCTAACTCAAGCCATGGTATTTTCAATCACTTCATATGCATGTGAAAGATCGACAATGAACAAAGAAGACCAAAGAAAATTTGATGCTTTTGAATTATGATGGTGGTGAATAACACTGAAACTACCATGGGCTGCCAGAAGAAAGAACAAATCTGTATTGGAAGAAGGGCAGCTGGAATGCTCCTTGGAAGTGAGAATGACCAGACTTCATCTCACCTACTTTGGTCATGTTGTCAGAAGGGACCATTTCCTGGAGACACCATGCTTGGTAGAGTAGAGGTTCAACTAAAAAGAGGAAAACCTTCAACAAGATGGATTGATACAGTCGCTATGATGGGCTCGAGTATAGCAAGGATTATGAGGCTGATGAACAACCAGGCAGTGTTTCATTCTGTTGTACATAGGGTTGCTATGAGTTGTAGCCAACTTGACAGGACATAACAACAACAACAGCAGCAAACATCTATGAAAAGAGGTGACAGCAAAGCTCAATATCTTCAGTCAAAACAAGGCCAGGAGGTGACTGTGGAAAACACCATCAATTGCTCATATGCAAGTTCAAGTTGAATCTTAAGAAATTAAAAGAATATGAGAACAAAAACACGACCTTGAATCAATACCACCTGTATTTAGAGATCTACTGAAGAACAGATTTGATGAACTGAACACTAATGACCACCACTACATGAGCTGTGGGCTGACATCAAAAACATCTCACTTGAAAAAAAAGTAAAAGGTCATTTAAAAGACAGGAAAAAAAGACAAAACCAAAATGGATGTCAGGAGATCTAAAACTTATTCTTTAATGGAGAACAACTAAAACAAACACAAGAAATAATGAATAAAAGAGCTGGAAAGGAGATTTCAAAGGGCATCTCAAGACAAAATGAAGTATTATAATGAAATGTACAAAGACCTGGAGTTAGAAAACCTAAAGGGAAGGATATGCTCAGAATTACTTCAAGCTGAAAGAACTGGAGAAAAAATTCAAGGCTTGACTTGCAATATTGAAAGGTTCTATTGACAGAGAACTTACAGAAGTGCAAGCTGAATTCAGAATAGGATGTGGAATGAGAGATATCAGAATTCTGAATGATGGAGGAAGCATCAGAGAAGATGGGAGGAATACACAGAGTCACTATATCAAAAAGAAATGTCAATGTTCAGTCATTTCAAGATCGAGAGGTAGCATATGATCAAGAGCCAATGGTACTGAA
>NW_006921838.1:2598850-2634478 GCF_000298275.1 Orycteropus afer afer
AGAACTCAGTCATGTGATCCATCGTGGGAACCACCACTCACAACTGGAGTCCAGCCAAGTCGACACATCTTCAACTATCACACACTATCATAAATATCATATGCTAGTAAAATTTTGCTGAGGAATATTCAAAAATGGGTGCAGGGAACTTCCAGAAATTCAAGCTGGATTCGGAAGAGGACATGGAATGAATCATGTCATTGCCGATGTTAGCTGGATCTTGGCTGAGAGCAAAGGATACCAGAAAGATATTTACTTGTGTTTTATTGACTATGCAAAGTAAATTGACTGTGTGGACCATAACAAGTTATGGATAACACTTCAAAAAGTAGGAATTCCAGAACATTTAATTGTGCTCATGAGAAATGTGTACATAGACTAAGAGGCAGTTGTTCAAACAGAACAAGGGGATATTGCATTTTTCTTTTTTAAGGTTTGCATCTGGGTGGTATCCTTTCACCATACTTATTCAATATATATGCTAAGTAAATAATCCAAGAAGCTGGGATGTATGAAGAAAAATGAGGCATGAGAATTGGAGGAAGATTCATTAACAATCTGTGATATGCAAATGACACCATCTTGCTTGCTCAAAGTGAAGATGACTTGAAGCACTTACAGTTGAAGATTAAATACTAGAGTCTTCAGTATGGACTACATCTCAACATAAAGAAAATATAAATTCTCACAACTGGACCAATAAACAACATCATGAATAATGTAGAAAAGATTAATGTTTCCAATCATTTCATTGGATCCACAATCAAAATCCATGGAATTAGCAGTCAAGAAATCAGATGTCATATTGGACTGCACAAATTTACTGCAAAAGACCACTTCAATCTGTTAAGAAGCAAACATGCTACTTTGAAGACTAAGGTACACCTAACCCATACCAGGGCATTTGTCAGTCGCCTTACAGATGCATGTGAAAGCTGGGCAATGAATAAGGAAGATCAAAGAAAAGTTGATGCCTTTGAATTGTATTGGCAAAGAATACTGAAAATATCATGGACTGCCAAAAGAATGAACAAATCTGTCCTGGAATAAGTCCAGCTGGAATGCTCTTGAGAAGCAAGAATGGCCAGACTTCATCTCACCTACTTTGGACATGTTGTCAGAAGGGTCCATTCCCTGGATAAGTATACTATACTTGGTAAACTAGAGAATCACCAAAAGAGGGAAAAACCCTCAATGGGATGGACTGACACAGTGGCAACAATGATCAACGATCAATGGCTCAAGCATAGCAATGATTGTGAGGATGGTGCAGGACCAGGGAGTGTTTCATTCTGTTGTACATATGGTCACTATGAGTCAGAGCCAACTCAGTGGCACCTGACAAGAACTAAAGACTAAAAGCTTGATCAAAGCCCTGACATATGAAACAATGAAGCGTGTAAGATGTAATCTTGGCTTTAGACTTAAAACATTAAAGAAAAAGGAAAGATAATATATGATGTCAGGTTTTGATGATGAGGATGTTGAATTTTTTCCATACATATATATTTTTCATACACATATATTTCTGCATATCAAAAATCTATCAGAAGCAGTGCAACTTATGCATTGATGATCATTTTGTTAAAAGAAAAATAAGCTACATATTAAGGAGAATTTTAAGTATCTCCCTAGATTCTAAAATTATCTTTAAAGAAAAATGGAATCATAGACTCTGAAGCTATCCTTTAATCTATTGTCACCATCATGTTGTTGTTGTTGTTATGTGCCGTCGAGTCAAACCCGACTCATAGCGACCCCTCCTTGGGTTTCCGAGGCAGTATCACTACGGAAGTAGGATTGCCTAACCTTCCTTCTGAGGAGTGTCTGGTGGGTTTGAACCGCCAGCCGTCTGGTTAGCAGGCAAGTATCTTAGCCACTATGCTACCAGAGCTCCCATCATAGGAACTGTATTACTTGCAACACTGTTAGTAAGTGTCCTAGGCTTAGTTCCCTAGAGAAGCTAAACCAGTAAAGCACACACATACACACACACATGTGTGTATGTGTGTGTGTGTATATGCTAGTAAAATATATATATATATATACATAAATAAATACATACATAGATATATGCTTCTATATTTCACATACATCTATAAGGCAACTGATAATACCATGGCTTGGGTCAGGTGTACCTTAGTCTTCAAAGTGACATCTTTGCTTCTTAACAGTTGAAAGAGGGCTTTTTCAGTAAATTTGTGCAGTGCAAAGTGACATCTGATTTCTTGATTGCTAACTCCATGGGGCTTGATTGTGGATCCAATGAAATCACTGACAACTTCAATCTTTTCCCCATTTATCATAGATACATTATATATATATTGCAGTGGTTAAGTTTGTGTGCCAGCTGGGCTGGGCCTGGTTGAGTGGCTGGGCAGCTGGTGGTAGTTATTCCCCATGATGAGACTAGCAATCAACTCCTTGGTGGGACCTACCACAAGCAGCTGAGTAGCTGCTTTAGGGATGCAGTCTGCTTCCTGTATATAACAAACAGCTTTGGGAATGGTCTCTAGCTTATGGCACGTTTGAACCCTGTGTGTAGTAGTGTCATTGTTCAGCAGCCTGCCATGCTCTGCTGACCTTGGGACTTTCAATGGACTTGAATTAATGGCCTGTCGTGTGGTTTGGTAACATCAACACTGTGATGTTTTATTTGTCAACCTTGGGCTTATCAACCTCAGCAGCCAGTACCTACATCAATGAAAATATGTCTCTAGCTTCAGTGGGCTGCGAGCAAGAGGCAGAGCTAAAGCCCAAGGTTGAAGGGCTTTCACACAGCCCCTAGAGTCTGACATTTTGAACTCGGACTTCTAGCCTCCAGAACTGTAAGAGAATAAACCCCTGTTTGTATAAGCCCTCCCATTTGTGGTATTTTCTTGTCAGAGCAGCACTAGGTAAACAAAATATATATATGTGTGTGTTTATATATATGTATACAGAGAGAGAGAGAGAGAGAGAGAGAGAGAGAGAGAGAGAGAGCTCTGGTGGCATATTGGATAAGGCACTTGACTGCTAACCACAAGCTCAGCAGTACCCTCTCTGTGGAAGGAAGACAAGGTAGTTATTTCTGTAAAGACTTATAGCCTTGAAACACAATGGGGATTGCTATGAGTCGGAAACGAATCGATGGCAGTGAGTTTGTTTATATCTATCTATCTATCTATCTATCGAGAGAGAGAGAGAGAGAGAGAGATTTAGCTGAAGGAAATGGCTCATGCAGTTGTAGAGGCTGTCAAGTCTGTCGGTCAAATGTGAACATGGAGGCTTCTGACTCACACAATTGCTGTTGTTGTTATGTGCCGTCAAGTCGACCTGACTCATAGTGACCCCTCTTTGGTTTCTGAGGCAGTATCACTACAGAAGTAGATTGCCCCATCTTCCTTCCGAAGAGTGGCTGACAAACCCCAGATTGACAGGCAGTATAGCAGACTGAGCTCTGGTAGCATAGTGGCTAAGGCACTTGACTGCTAACCAGAAGGCTGGCGGTTCAAACCCACCAGCCACTCCTCGGAAGGAAGGTTGGGCAATCCTACTTCTGTAGTGATACTGCTTCGGAAACCCAAGGAGGGGTCGCTATGATTCGGGGCCGACTCGACGGCACATAACAACATAGCAGACTGATGGGTCTGGCGACTGATGAATTCAAGATAGGCAGGTAAAATGGCAGATTGTTGACCCACAGGCTATGAAGGCAACAATCCCAAGATTGGCAATCAATTCAGCAGCCCACTGATTGAAGTCCAAGGACTTGATGATGAACCCATGATAGGATCTCAATCCAGCAGAAAGCCAGAGAATTTCCCCAAAGCTTTTCCATATATACTGGAAGCAGGCTGTACTCTGAAGCAAACAGTCTTTCAACTGATTAACTGCTCAGAGCCAACCCCATCATGGAAATGATTATAGTATGTGAGAGCTCATCATAAGGAACAACCACATCATAACTGTCAAACCACTTAGAATCATGGCCCAACCAAGATGACACACAGCCTTAATTGTCACAGTAAGAGTGATTCTGTCTATATGGACAGAGAGATTTTTTTTTTTTTTGCAAAACTACTAGGAATGGGTTCCAAGTATTACGTACAACATATTACCATCTCATCTGATAAAAAAGACTATAACATTACAAGCATAAAGAAATGATATATTTTAGGAAACTTTAATTAGCCCTTAAATATTTTGTTTCCAATGGCAGCAGGCATTGACTCTTGAGGTGGGATTATGGGAAATATTTTTAACATCTCTATTTGTATTCTCCAATTTTCTAAAAAAAGTAAAAAAATGTATTCCTTTTGTTTTATACAAAACAACTGATTTTCTAACCATGGTCTCCAGTCAAACACACCTTTTATTGTTTCATTGCAACAGAATAAGCCCATGTCCTAGGGCTTCCTGTGGAGAATGTAAGGAAAATTCTGGGCAGAGAAGGAAAAGTAATGGAAAGGAAAAGAGATGATGAGGGTCCAATTAAAATAAGGGAAAGAGGGAGAATAGAAAAGGTAAAGAACTGAAGGAACCCCAAGGTTATTTGGGGAGTATGGCTTGTAGAATTCCAGAGGACAGGCAGTTCAGCACATAGACCCAAAAACTACAAGGTAAACCAACAAACTAGGAAAATAGGAGCAGAAGCCTATGTCCCACCTGTGGCCATCTCAAGTTAATTCATCATTTGCACTCACGTCCAGGAAGGTGGCAATCCCATCCAAGTAGAGAGGAAGTGGCTAGGTAGTGTGCTAATGTTAATTTTATGATCGTTTTATACTTTTTAATCCAATTCTGTGTCACTGCTGTTTGAAAGATGTATATGTAGCATGAAATCACCCTCTGACATGATGTAACTGATACTTTCAGGAATTACATATCTCAATTTGTATTATTTTAATTCTTGTTCTAGATCTGAAGGGAGAAAACCAGAGCAACAGATATTCCTTCAATTTGTATAACCACACACTTTCTGAACCTTGGTTAATACTACTCATATAATTCTGAGGGAACATCAAAGAATATATAGCCATTCTCCTTGCAACTTTCAAGAAGCAATGGGGCATTGTCCCCTTCTACTGGAAACTGGAGGAAGTCACAGGTAACATTTTATTGGGTTTATGAAATTAAATGTAAATCCTCACAGAGGAGAATTCATGAGGAATCAAACTTGAAATATCTAGGCTTTGAAATGCATTATCTAAATTTTTCTTTTTTTTAATTGTATAAGAACCAAAAGGGTAAAAATTCTCATTTTGACCCAATCTAAAAAAACAAGATGAATAAATTATTCTTCCTCTCTGTTTAGCTCTCCTTCCCCAATCCCTAGCTAGAATTTTAAGTTTTAACCAGCCTTATTATCTACACCAGAAATAATACCAATACATCTGAAGGAAACAATAAAACAGAGAACTGATAATTAATGAGACAAGTTCCCAGCCTTGTATACTTAAATCATTGCAAGAAATAATGTTCTTTCACATAACTTATGTGCCATGTCTTTCTGACACAAATATCCTTTAGAGGTCTTTAGTTGAAGCACTTAATTTCTAGAAAACAGATGGCTCTAGCTTTCCTACCAACTTCCATTTGTTTTGATAAATCTGAAGCCAGAGATATTTCCCTTAGAGAGTCTAGAAAACTAGGCAGGGGATCTAGAAAGAGAAAAAGTTAGCTAGAGGAATAAATCCTGAGACAATATCATTCACTCTGAACAAAAAAAGTCTAGTCTATAGCCTCAGAAAGATTATCAGTTGTTTGTCCCAAATGACATCAATCATGTGTGAAAGTGGATTTTGTACATGTCTCAATAGTCTCTGCAGCCCAACTGATCCTCCCATTTCTGTGCTGGTTACTGATTGTAAATCACCGGTTTCTCCATGTAGCTGGGTTTCTTGGATGAACTAGCAGGCAGGTCTGGTTTTCTCTCGGGCTATAACACTCTGCCATAAGGACTTGGCATAATAACCATAGCCAAAGAAAA
Source organism: Orycteropus afer afer (assembly GCF_000298275.1). Classification (NCBI taxonomy): domain Eukaryota; kingdom Metazoa; phylum Chordata; class Mammalia; order Tubulidentata; family Orycteropodidae; genus Orycteropus; species Orycteropus afer. The sequence continues at coordinate 2,604,822 of NW_006921838.1, forward strand.
TCAGGATAAAGTAATTCACACAAAGGAGTTGATATCCATATCAACAGCTCAAGTCAATGGCTAATTACAATAGGTAAGAGACCAAAATGCTAAAATGCAATAATAACACTACATTTCGGCATAGAGAGCACTTTCTTATAATAAGATGATTAAAAAAATTAGAAGCTTCAGAGTTCAACAGATGAGTACCAGAAACCCAATCATGCCAAAATATTAGCTGTAAATATAATTTGGAGTATCATAATTTACTAATTTCTCTGATACTCAATTTCACATCTTTAACTACCAAAAAGCAAGCAAAAAAAGAAGAATCATATGCTTTCCTGAGAGTTAACTGATATGATTTTTGTAAAGAATATTAAGATTGTAATATTAGCACATATTAAGGCTGTAATAAAATCCTATTATTTTCAGTACCAATCCCTTAAAAATAATAGTACATTATTCATATGTCATTTTTTGTGTGAGAATCAATTAGAAGAATGTGATCTAAACTGAATGTTAAAGAAAAGAATAATGCAAGAAGGGACAGTGGAAAGAATATGGGCTTTAGGAGCAGATATGGCTATAAATCTTGGCTCAATCATTTGTCATTGATTATGAGCAAGTCACTTGTTCTCATTTCCCTCATGTGCAAACTGGAAATAATGGTACTAACCTTTCAAGGTCGTGGATATAACACTTAAAGCACGTTAACACAGTATCTGGCATGAAAGTAGGATTATCATAAACAAAATTATCTGTTAACTGGAAAAGTGATATTAGGAATTGGGAAGTAAGGTAATAATCAACAATAACAATAATTATACCTTCTTGCATTATTATCCCACCTTATTATTTTTAGAATCATTTATTTCAAACACTTTTTGAAGCACACAAGGCATGCATTAAGCCCATTCCCAAGAAAAGAAAAGAGCATCTCTCTTTGCCATTTTTATGTTCTCTGAAGTGGTGTATGTGTGAAAAATAAAATTCATATTAATGGATTATTATTTTCTAATAAAGTGGGAAAATATCCAACAATGACTGATGTTATTAAAGGTGAAGAATGCTGAGAAGTGAAAACTGTTTTGAATCCTTTGAGCCTTGAATGCTGCTGCTATTGCACACATTTATGACTGAATCACTATTGTTTGATGAGCCATTTTATCCTAAGTGGCACTATTGAGGAGATTAATGAGCCAGGAGACCTGGTGAGTTAAATTAATGTTTTCAAAGTTAAAATTTATCCAGATTAATAATAATTAAACCCACAGAATATGCTAAGGCAACACCATCATGATTAATCCTAGCCTACTGTAAAAATAATTCACTTTGTGTACTTGAATTTCTCATGAAAATATCTCTGTCTTTGAACACCAGCTCCTGTAATTGCTTTGCACTGTAATTATTTCACAGAAATGCACATTTAAATATTCAAACAGAAAGGAATGCTAAATAAAAAGCACACAACTTATTAGGCACTAGAATTAAAATGAACGTACTGAATGAATAAAAAGAATCATATTCAAGACAATAACAAATTTTTAAAACATTCAAGCCTTTTAATTGATTGTTTTGGAGACTAGATAATTGGGCAGATCCTATTTAGCCATGGCCCCATCATGGTAGAAGTAAGAGTTTCAATAAGCTCAGTAATTCTGAAAAGTGTGTTTGCTCCCTTCAGACTTCATCTTGTTCTGTGGCTATAGAGCATTATCCACATACTTTCTTTAAAATATCCAAATCCAACATCTTAAAGGACATCTTGCTTTCTCCTGCTGGAAGGAAAGTATTTCTACATGGCTCACTAAGGAAAACTTCTACTCTCCATAAGATATTTTTCTCGATTCTCTCACTTTGGTCAATTCTGTCATCACTACACCATTTCTGCGCTCAAACGTGTCCTGTCTCTCCTTGATGTTCTAATCGTGGCTAAAATTGTCCATTAGCCTTTGCTTCCTTTGATCTTAGACAACTGTAGGTGTTTAAATGGATGGCATGAGAGAGACCAAAAGAAATAGATATATGAAATTTATTAAAACATCTTGTGTTTATGTCTGCATTCCTTACTTCAGAATTTATGACTGTCTCAGTGGAAAAATTGTCTCCTAAAAAATGTGAAACATTTTAGGACAACAGCAAAAAGTGAGTCAGCTCCTCACTCAAGAGCCCATTTCAGAATCTGTTTTTCATATTCTGTAGCCTAGCTGAAGGGCTATACTCTAAGAATATCTTGGGTGATTAGTTCTAGCAATATTCTTATCTTTTGGGTGCATGCTGTCACTTACTTATAGAAGACTATGCACATAACAACAACAACAACAACAACATGCTAACCTCCAAGCAGTTCTTTTTTCTTTTCTTTTTTTCTATTTTTTCTTAATTGTACTGAAGCCATATAACCAAAACCAAACCTACTGCCATTGCGTGGATTCTGACTCATAGTGATCCTCATTGGGTTTCCAAGACTATAAATCTTTACAGAGGTAGATTGCATCATCTTCCTCCCATGGAGCAGTTTGTAGGTTTTAACTGCTAACCTTCTGGATAGCAGTCAAATGCCTTAACCACTACACTACCTGAGTTCCTTCTGGAGCCATATAGCACAGAAGTTGTACACTACATTTACAATTTGCACATATGTGACATCAGACATTGTTACCTTCACAACCATTATAATCAATTGAAGAGTTCCAAAGTTAATTAAATATTCACTCAGTCATCTGTTAAAATAGCATCCCATCAAGAATTAATTTTACAGAGCCATTAACCTAATCATCCAGTAGTGATTGGAGTGTATACGTGTGTGTGTGTGTGTGTGTGTGTGTGAGAAAGAGACTTGTGAAAGAATGTGCATGTATGTAGACTTTATATATACTTGAAATTCCTAGTAAAAGGTTAATTTTCCTTCTTTCTCATACTTTTTTCATTTCATTTGTGTGATTATATTTGAGGGAAGAAATGCAGCAGGAAAACTTACTCTTGGATATTTAGATTCTATTTGAAAGAATATGGGAGAAATAAGAAAAGGAATTGTTTTGAGAAAAAAGAAAAAGTTTTGGAGTTAAAATACCAGTTGGTTATGATGGGTGTGTTTCAGCTCAAGTTGCACCATTTCTTAAGTATGTGATTATTACCATTATTTATTTATTTATTATTTTGCTGGAGTGCTGAAGAGAATATCTGTACCCAATAGATAGCAACTTTATAGTTCTCATTACACAGTAATTGTAATAAAATGAAGCAACCTTGATTATTTCTGAGAGGGGAGGAAGACTAATGAAAGATGTAAAAGGAATTGTTGTCTCCTGGCCATAAAGTTACTCTCTATATGTCTTTTCATCCTGTACGTACAGAATAATTAAGGATCTGAGAAGTAAAATTTCTCATTAGTACTTGACTGCATTTCATGGAATTCAATTAGACGGATCTTTCCTGGTGTATTTGAGGATTTGTAAAGGTCTCAGGATACATATTTAGAGAATTTCAAGAGCTCATTGTAAAGTGATACCAACTAGAGGGTAACCAGAAAATTTCCCCGAGAGGCAGTTACAACCAGCACTTACGAGCAGTACTATAAATATCAAAATCTACATTTCACAGCTCATCTGAATAAGCTCATCTGTAAGCCATAGCCTGGTAGAAATAAACACTTATAGCAGAGTATCCTATCCTCCAAGCAGTTTTATTTTTAATGATACTGAAGCCATATAACCAAAACCAAACCCACTGCCATTGAGTCGATTCTTGTATCATTGATGATACAGCCAGACATGACCTCCTTATTCTTGACTCACACCTCACCAGCCTTTGTCCTGATGACAGCAAATTCCATAGGCACATGTGCCAGTCAAACTTTTCTTTAGTTGCCATATCATCAAGACCAATATATTGATCTTTAAAAGTTGGTTCCACTAGGTCAAGAGTCACATCCTTAGGTCTATGACATCCACATATATTTCTTGATCAGGACTTAGGCTGAACACTTGAGTCATATTTTAGTCCACATTGATAGACTCTTTCTGTAAATCTTCCTTGTGCCACTTGACTTGTGAAAGAAGGTGGCTATATTAATCACTGGGGCAAAAAATCTGGACAGTATCTCCAAGCTTGATGTGAGAAAACACTCTCAAGTTCACAATCAGATCATTGTCACCGCCCCCAAAACCCTTTTCGTGGTTGACAAGTTTGTTGACCTTTGTTATTCTCATTTTACATAGTTGTTTCCTTTAGCTATTCCAATCCAGAGGGAAAGAAGTCATCTTGCCTCCCTGAGAACACCCACTGCTCCAACGGCTCCACCCTGGAGCCCTGCCCTCTTCAGCCCACCAGTCCCCAGCCTCCACTTCCTCTTGATGACCACACTTGACACCATTCATTTTTAAAGTTCAAAGATGATTGCTGTAATCTGGCCCAATATCTATCAGTCAGGTGCTTTTTTTTATAAATGGTAATGGAGTAATGGCTTTTAAATCACAGATAATCGGCCTTTATAAACTATATGTCCTTGTACAGGCATGTAACCCTTGTTGCCTCAATTACAGTATTAAACAGGGAGGGAGTAATTAAGCATAAGGACTTCGCAGAGTTTCTTTAACGAAAAAAATGAGTTTAGATACATAAAATAACTTGCATAAATACTGTTTTTTTCTCAGTGTAACACATTAGCATATTTAGATTGTTTTGTCTTAAGATCTGCTATCATAAAAACTGGTATCAGCTGATCCTGAGAGACTGGAGAAGGGTTCTATGTTTCTATAATATTCCCCACATTGCTCAGCATAATACATATAAGGGGAGCCTTATATATGCATAAACACATAGAAAATTCATCTAAGGGAATGATTGTGAGTTCATGGGTCAGAACACTTAACATTCCGCCTAAACTCTGTAATTGCCTTCCTGAGTCACCTTTGACAAATTTTACATCACTTCCTGAACCTGTGTGGAGTGAGGGGGTTGGACTGCATGCTTTCCAAAGTCTCTTCTAGCTCTACCACTCATAGTCTATTACTTATTTACTCACTAATAGATTATCTTCCTTGTTTATTCTAAGGATTAATGTTATTATTGTTTGTTAATGAACTGCTGCACTCATAAAGAGAGAGGTTAGATAAACACACCACTAAATTGGAAACAAAAACACACACACTAAAACAATTTAATAAAGTATTGATCAAAACTGAGTATTAGTTTGGTGGCCATTAGTTGTGAGTTTCTTCATATAATCTTCAATGGAGCTTGTTTTGGTTACTTCGTGCTGTTTAACAAACAGGAGTTTATTCCCTTACAATTTTGGAGGCTAGAAGTCCAACTTCTAAATGCCAAGCTCTAGGGTCTAGGTGAAAGTCTCTCCACCTTGGCCTTCAGCTCTGCTTCTGGTTCCTGGCCCACTGAAGCTGGAGGCTTTTTTCACTCAGGCAGCTGCTTGCTGCTGAGACTGACAAAGCCAAGGTCAGCAAGTAAAAAGGCACAGTTACAATATTACCAAACCATATAGCAGGCCACTGATTCAAGTCTATTGACAGTCCCAACATCACCAGACAACATGCCGTACACTGAATGACAACTCATCTACATGCAGGATTCAAACGTGCCAAATGCTGCCGACCATTCCCAAAGCTTCTCCTTCTATACTGGTAGTGGACCACACCCCTAAAGCAGCTACTCCACTTCTCACTGCAGATTCCACCATGAAGTTGATTGCCAGCCTCATTATGGGGAATAACTACAACCAGCTGCCCAGCCACTCAAAAACCAGGCCCAGCCAAGTTGAAACATAACCTTGCCTGCAGCAGAGCTGAAATTGACAAATCGTTGTAATCTGTTACTCCATAATAGAGTAATTATGAACCAATTCTTCATAGGCCTGAGAAAATAGACATGTTTATAACGGACATAGTTATTAGATATTATAATGAAATGTACAGTAAAGTAAGAGGAAATAACACACAATATGAGTAGTCTGGAGTGGAGCCACAGTTGATTTTTTTGTCTATGTCTTCTTCAAAGTTTTCTCTCAGGAGGAGATGCCCACAGTAACCCTAATATGGATGGAGAAATGGGTTTGTGTAGCCCACAAGGCAGGCAATGGCTGCCATGAGAATTCCCTTCTGCCACTCAGAATTCCTTTCATAAGAAAACCTGCTATAAATTATCAGGGCTTCCATTTCAGTACAAACTGCAGATTTCCAGCCAAGGTCATACTCATCTAAGGCTGCTCACAACCCATGACTGAGCTCAGAGGATAGGAGAGAGCACAGATCTAGGAGTCCAATATGGCACTCCTTAATGGGCAGTCTTTGTTCTGGGTTACCCATTCACCTAACTGAGATATTCTCAAAGCAACATTGAAGCTCAAGGTGCTTGCTACCCTACTCTCCCTCCTTATCTCACTCTTTTCACAGATGTGAGAACCACTTTGTAGTCTGAAGACTCTGCGAGTGCTGCTGCTTCCTCTCCACTGCTGTTTATATCAGAGGTGTTTTCTCCTGAAATGTTTCATCTAATTGTGTCTTGACATTCATATATTGGATATCCAAAATGGAGACACTACCATAAGGATCAAAATATTTCTCTAGTCTCATAAAAATTTGGTATATATGGAAACCACTTTTTAAAAAAACATTTTTTAACCATGGAAGAAAAAGAAAAGTCAGTCTTTATAAATTGAGAATACAAAAATTGCCTTGCTATAAAAACTCACTGCCATCTAGGCGATTCTGACCCATTGCTACCTCCATTGCATTTCTAAGGCTGTAAATCTTTATGGAAGCAGACCATCTCATCTTTCTTCTGCAGAGTGGCTGATGGGTTCAAACCACTGACCTTCTGGTTACCAGCCAAATGCCTTAATCACTATAACACCAGAATGCCTTTCCTGTTATATAATAAGTCCTTAATATGTGAGATAGGTATGATCAATGAAATTCAAATATCCTCAAATTCACATTACTAAAATATCTGTAAAGGTTCTCTGTTTATTCTACTCAAATTTATATACTGATTAAAACCACATGTTTCTCCTGTGGCTTAACTCTTAGTCAAACAATAGAAAACCTTATAAGCTGAACATCTGTACTGGTGAGATATACTCGTTAGAACAATCAACCATGGGGGATCAAAAGCATCACATTTGCACAGGGAGAAATGTAGGGAGGCAAGAATGCATAGGCAAGAAGGACACAGGCAAAGGGTAACCACAGGGAGGAAGTGGGAGGTGAGCTGTTACACTACGGAGAATATAATCAGTGTCACAAAAAAAAATGTGTATGACGTTGAATGTAAAAGGAAGCTGCTTTGTAAACTTTCCCCCAAACCACAATAAGAAGTCAAACAAATAAATAATTAAAAAGGATCTGGACTCAGTGGCAGAATGAGGCGGCCTGCCTCAAGCCATCAGAGGCACCGTTGAGACAGACATGAGGACATTTCCAAAGAAGATAAACTGTCCCTACATTAGTTGAACTGTGGGAGAGGGGGAAAAAAAAAAAAAAAAGCACAACAGGATTCTAGTATTGGAATATATAAATGCAAATGTAGCATTTTGAATGAATAACACTCTATGACCTATCACAAGTGAGACAGGAAAGTACACCACTTAAGTTACCTCGTAAAAATCCAAACTCTTCATCACACTGGGCATAGTCACTGGGTCAAGCACTCTCTGGAACTAAGTTATTCAATTGTAAGTAGGCATTTTTAATAATATCTTAAATTATTCCAGAACATTTAGGAAAAACACTCCATAAGCCACTTTCTCAAGGAACAAAGTAAACTTTTGATCTGAAAATTACATGATGTTCACATAAGCAGGAAGTAGTTAGGCCCTAGGATACTCTGATCTATGAAAAATGATGTTCTCTTTAAAATACATTTGCCTATCTCTTGTATACAATTTTGAAAACAGGGATCATACTTTATGTATTGTCTCATAGCTGGCTATATTTACGCAACAATATACTGTAGATCTTCCAATGTCATTAGAAAAATGTGTTTCTTTTGCAAATATGTCTTTTCATATATTAGCTGTCTTTTCAACCTTCACTAAGATATTCCTTTTCACTTGTGACACAGTTTTTCCTCCAAAGAGCTTTAGCCCACTTCCCTGGAGAAATTGGGTAGGTTATATTAAGTACAACAAATCCACATTTGAGGCCTAAATGTTGTATATTCAACTGGGTGCACTCAATGCCATACTAAGTTTTTACTGTTTGCGTCAGAATAAAACAGAAATCCAATAAAATGTATCATGGTTGAGTACCTAATGGCACATATTCTTTAGTTGTAGATAGTGACAAAGGAGGATCTCATCTCTAAGATATTATAGACTCACAACTGGAAAATGGATTGATCCAGGATTACAAAACAGTTCCCAGCTTAACTTTTAATAGACCATACACTCAAATATGTTAAGGGTATATTCTGATGCGGCTAGACAAGGATAGTTAGAGTTTGCTTTGCGTCATGGTATATATCTTGCTTTCTCTCCTTCATTTGCTAATGAACTCAATGAGAAATATCACTGTGTGTGTGTGTGTGTGTGTGTGTGTGTTGTGTCCTTCTCTTGCTAAAGAAGGTGCAGTTTAAAGGTAGCATTATTGCTGAGATCATTTTTAAATATTGTAATGAAGCTTAGTCATAGTTTGCATAAGTTTCAGAGGCATGGAGTACCTCATGCAAAAGAACCTAATTTCTTTAAATAAAGAAGAAATTAGAATAGAAGTATAAATTCCAATGTGTCAAGCAGTGCTATATCTATAATTAGCCCAGATATTAAATGTCTCTCTTAAGATGAAAACACACAGATTCCAAAGTCATTTAAACTAATCATCTGTTTGCTTAGTACTTATTATAATTCTCTGAGTTTTAAACAATTAGTGGTGTTAGTTGTACCCTTTAGGGAATTTATAATACATTTGACAACAATGAGAAAAATCACTTGATTCAGAAACATCTATTGAGTTTGTGCTATGTGCAAAATATTTACTAAATATAATTGAATTAAAAAAGATGTTAATCTTGTCCGAATATTGTAGTTCTTAAAACTTATAAGACAGCAAAGATTTCTAAGCATTGCAATGACATAAAAATGGTTAACTAATTTTATTTGCAGTTTTTGTTTTGTTTTTAGGTCAGTGTCTTAGTTACCCAGTGCTGCTAAAACAGAAATACCACAATGAATGGCTTTACCATACAGAAATATATTTTCCCACACTTTAGGAAGCTAAAAGGGTGCATTCAAGATATTGGATCTAAGTGAAATCTTTTTCTTTGTCACTCTGGAGGAAGGTCCTGGTTTCTTTGTACTTCTGCTCCTGGGAGATCTTCATGGGGTGTGGCATTTCTCTTCCCCAAAATCTTCTCTCTCCTTGGCTTGTTTAATCTCTTTTATATCAAAAGAGATTAATTTTAAACACATTCTACACTAATTTGTGCCATTACCATAAGAAAGACAGCACATATCCAAAAGGGATGATAATCACAGGCTTGTTGTTGTTGCTGTGTGTCACTGAGTTGTTTTTCACTCCTAGCAACCTCATGTTCAGTAGAATGTAACACTGCCTGGTCTGACACCACCCTCAGTTGCTGGGATGCTTAAGCCTATTGTTGCAGCCATAGTGTCAATCCATCTCCTTGAAGATTATCCTCTTTTTCACTGACCCTCTATCAAGCATGATATCCTTCCCCAGGGACTGGTCTGTCCTAATAACTTGTCCAAAGTAGAAAAGGCTTAGTCTCACCACCTTCACATCTGTGGAGCATTCCAGCTATCCTTGTTCTAAGACAGATTTGTTTACTCTTCTACCAGTCCATGGTACATTCAATAATTTTGCCAATATCACAATTCAAATGTACCAAGTCTTGTTCTGTCTACTCATTATCCAGCTTTCACATGCATATCAGGCTACTGAAATGACAGCGGCTTGCGTCAGGCCCAACTTAGTCTTCAAAGGGACATCTTTGGTCTTTAACACTTTACAGAGGTCTTTTGCAACAAATTTACCCAATGCAATACATAATTTGATTTTCTGATACTGTTTCCAAAGATATTGATTGTAGATTCAAGTGAAATGAAATAGAGGACAACTTCAATCTTTTCTCCATTTATCATGATGTTGTTTATTAGTTTAGTTGTGAGGATTTTTGTTTTCTTGTGTTGAAATACAATCAATCCTGAAAGCTATAATCTTTAATCTTCATCAGAAAGTGCTTTAAGTCTTCTTCATCTCAGCAACCAAGGCTGTGTCATCTGCATATAGCAGGTTGTTAATGTGTCATCCTCCAAACTTGATGCTGCTTTTTTTTTTTTTTTTAAATATAGTCTAAGTTCTCAGATTATTTGCTCAGCATGCAAATTGAATAAATATGGTAAAAGGATGCAATCTGGAAACACAAGTTTTTCCTGATTTTAAACCATCTAGTATCCTATTGTTCTGTTCTAATGACTGCCTCTTGGTCTATGTATGATTTCCTCATGAGTACAGCTGGAATTCCCATCCTTTGCAATGTTAAGCATAATTTGTTATGATCTGCACAGTTGAATATCTTTGCATAGTCAATGAAACACAGGTAAACATGTTCTTGTTATTCTTAACTTTCAGCCAAGATCCATCTGACATCAGCAATGATATATCTGTCATTGCCCATCCTCCTCTGAATAATGCTTGAATTTTTGGCAGTTCCTTGTCTGCAACAATTATTGAATTATATTCAGCATAATTATACTCGCAAGTCACATCAATCATATTGTTGGATAATGTGCTCATTCTGTTGCCTCACCTTTCTATGAAATGGTCACAAACCAATCGATTTTCCAGGGATCAGTCTTCCAAATTTCTTAACATAAACAAGTGAGCACTTCCTGTGTTGCATCCATCTCTTGAAACATCTCAATTGGTATTCTGTCAATTCCTGAAAACTTGTTGATGAGGCACTTGAGTGCTAACGGAAGATCAGTGGTTCAAAACCCACCAGCTGCTCCAAGGAAGAAGGTCTACTTCTGTAAAGATTTACAGCCTCAGAAACCCAACGGGGGCTGCTGTGGGTCAGAAATGACTCAATGGCAGTGCGTTTGGTTTTTCAGTTTTCTTTCAGCGCATCTTGGGTACCTTCCTTCAGTACCATTGGTTCTTCATCATAGGCTACCTCTTGAAATCATTGAATATCAACCAATTCTTTTAGGTACAGTGACTCTGTATTCTTTTTTTAACAGAACAAATTCATTTTCCATACAGCAGTTCATTTACATGTTGTTTCATGATATTGAGTACACCTCCTCACACTGTAACAGCTCTTTCCCACTTTCTCCTCTTTCCTGTGTCCTTCGTTCCTATGCATTTCTGCCCCCCTGAGTTATCTGTGCAAATGCTGCCCTTCTGCTCTCCTGTGACTGACCATTCTAAACAGTGTATCTACCTGATATAAATGTTCACCCCATATGCCTGTATATTGTTTGCCTTTAAAGCCATAGGAGTGAGTTCATTGAAGACCTGAAACGTAACTAGGGGCGATACTCTTGAGGGTCTCACCCAGCTCTAGTAGACCAGTAAATTGGTCTTTTTTATTATTTTGAGTTTTATTCCACAGTGTTCTCCCACTATATCCAAGATCTGTGCACTGATCTCTTTCCAAGTGGTGGACAGTGGTAGCCAGGCACCATCTACTTCTTCTAGTCTCATGGTCCTATAGGCTGATGTTCACATGATTCACTAGTCTCCTGAACTAATTATATCCATGTGTCTTCTTCGGTTTTCTTCATTCTTCTTTGCTCTGGATGAGTAGTTACCCATTGTTGCACAGCTGTTTGCAACCTTTTAAGGCCCAGTTGCTACTCACCAAAGTAGGATGTAGAAAAATATTTTTGTGTATTATGTTTTGCCAATTGAGCTTGATGTCCCCTGTGACCCTGGTCCCAAGCCCACAGGTCCAACAACTCACTCCTTCCATGTGGTTGACTGTGTCTAAGAAGTTATCATATATTTTCCCCTTGCTGATTCTAGTTATATGGGCATTCTTACAGCACATACAAATACATATGTAAAATTATCATCTGCCAACTTTATATATGGTCATGGTATACTCTCTTTTGCCTAGACATGCCTGATTACTCAGCCTGATTACCCACCTATTTAATTGTAGCTTAATATTTATTATTTCTGATAACGCAGTATTGAATATGTAAAAGGGTTTATCTTTGTCGTCTGGACATCACATGCATCTCTCTGTCTTCCTTTTCCTTAGTGTTAGTGTGTCTGATGTAGTGCCAGAAGATGAGTCCCTCAGGTTGGAAGGTATTCAAAATAGGCACTTCTGTCTTCTTTTGATGCTTCCTGCATTGTTAAATAGTTTCCCCATAGAATCATTCAATATTGGAACTTCAGGCCTGAATTTTTTCTTCAATTCTTTCAGTTTGAGAAATGCTGAGTGTGCTCTACCCTTTTGGTTTTCTATCTCCAAATCTATGGACATTTTATTATAATACCTTACATTTTCTCCTTGAGCCACCCTTTGAAATCTTCCGTTCAGATTTTTAAATTCATTTCTTCCATTCACTTTAGTCTGTTCAAGAGCAAGTTTCAGAGTCTCTTCTGGCATCCATTTAGGCCTTTCCTTTCTTTCCTGTCTTTTAATGACCTATTACTTTCTTCATTGGTGATGTTATTGATGTCATCCCACAACTCATCTGGTCTTTGGTTCCTGATGTTCAATGCATCAGATCAGTTCTTCAGATGGTCTATAAGCTCAGGTGGGATATACTCAAGGTTGTACTTTGGCTCTTATGGAATTGTTCTAAATTTCCTCAGCTTCATCTTGAACTTGCATATGAGCAATTAATGGCCTGTTCCACAGTTGACTCCTGGCCTTGTTCTGACTGATTATATTAAGCTTCTCCATTACCTCATTCTGCAGAAGTAGTAGATTTGATTCCTGCCTATGTCATCTGGCAATGTATACATGAAGAATTGTTGGTATGTTGTGAAAAAATGGTGTTTGCAATGAAAAAGTCATTGGTCATGCAAAATTCTACCATGCAATCTCTGGCATCATTTCTATCATTGAGGCCATATTTTCCAACTACTGATGCTTCTTCTTTGCTTCCAACTTTTGGATTCCAGTTGCTAGTAATTATCAGTGCATCTTAACTGAATGTTTGGTCAATTTTATACTGCAAGAGTTGATAAAAATCATGTTTCTTCATTTCAGCTTTAGTGGTTGTAAATAAATTTGAGTAGTAGTATTAACTGGTCTTCCTTGTAGGCTTATGGATATTATCCTATAACTGACAATACTGTATTCTGAGATATATCTTGGAATGTTGTTTTGATGATTAATATGATGCTGTTCCTCTTCAGTTTGTTGTTCCCAGCATACTAGACCATGTGCTTTTCTGATGCAAAATGGCCAATATCAGTCTATTTCAGTCCACTAATGCCTGGGATAGGAGCTCTGGTAGTGTAGTACCTAAAGGCACTTGACTGCTAACCAGAAGACTAGCAGTTCAAACCCACCAGCCACTCCTCAGAAGGAAGATGGGGCAACCTACTTCCGTAGTGATACTGCCTTGGAAACCCAAGGAGGGGTCACTATGAGTCGCATCCAACTTGACAGCACATAACAACACAACAACAATGCCTAGGATCATAACCTTTAAATGCTCCATTTCATTTTTGACAACTTCCAATTTTCCTTGATTCAGACATCATACATTCCACATGACAATTACTAATGGATTTTTCAGCTGTATTTTTTTTTTTTTTTAATCATTTTGTGTTGTGCCACATCAGTAAATGAAGGGCCCAAAAGCTTTACTCCATTCGTGTCATTAAGGTCACCTCTACTTTGAGGAGGCAGCTCTTCCCTAATCGTATTTTGAGTGCCTTACAACCTGAGGAATTCATCTTCTTGCACTCTATCAGACAGTGTTTCATTGCCACTCATGATGTTTTCAGTGCCTATTTTTTTTTTTTTTCCAGAAGTGGACCTCTCCTTCCTTCTTCCTAGTCTATCTTAGTCTGGAAGTCCCACTGAAAACTGTCCACACTTGATAACCCTGTCATTATTTGAAATAACAGGGGCACAGCTCCCAGCATCACAGCAACAAGCCACCACATGACAAACTGACAGACGAGTGGTGGAACCACAGGCATAGAGGTTAAGAAGTACCACAAATGTTTTTTGGGGACACAATTCATTCCTTAGCAATTGGTAATATTCTCTGTTTTTGGTTTCTTTTAGTTAATATATATTTTTTTTATTTTAAATAGAGACAAGAAACAAAAAGAGAGACAAAGAAATGAAGAATAACAATAATAATAAATTAAAGGCATTTGAGTGTCTATTATAGGCCAGGCATTGAATTACATATCTTCAGAAATCTTATCTCCTTAATCATTCCAGCAGCAGTAAAGGTTATTATAATTGTTACACATTATAGCAATGGACACTTGAATTTAATAGGGTTAAATTACTTGGGGAAAAAGCTGATAAGTGGCCCAAACAGGATTTGAGTGTTTCAGATATTGAATCCCATTCTTTTTCCATAAACCAAGATAAACTACATGACTCTCTAGGCCCATGCTTCTATAATGAAATTTGACATAGAGTTACTGGCCTAGAAAAATAATGTCACATCAGTTAGCAGCAAGAAGAACACTTGGTTAATGATCTTTCTGTTGAGAGTCAGGTAGACTTGGCATATGCCCTCTATTCTAGCCCTATCAGACTATCACACTAGCATTTTATTGTCTTTCTAATGTTATTTGATGGAATGTGTCCCAGAACTTTGATTCTTTTGTGCCCTTATTTTTGCTCATACTCCTTTTCTCATGTCTTTTGGAGTGTGAAATCCCCCTTTACCTTGAAGGTGATATTCTTCAAAGTTCTGTTCAAATAATATCTATTTGTGAAGATATGTATTATCCCATAGTCAAAAAAATCATTCTTTCTCTTTGCTTTATCTCTTTAATAGGCAACTTTTAAAACATCTCTTAATGATCCCAAATTGTTTTGTATTCATGCTATTGTATATTTCTCTTCCCTTAAATCTGACCTCACCTAGTAATTGTGTGTAATGAAAAGAATATAACAGATATGATGGCATGTCACTTCTGGGCTTAAGGTTCAAAAAAGTTTGTGCTTTCTGTTTTTCTAGACAAATCTTACTCTCTCTTGGTGTTCTCGCTCTGAGGATAGCAAGCTTTCATGTCTTAATCAGTTTCCAAAACTGATCCGATAACTTAGAATATGGTTATCATTCTTGACACTCAAAATGTTTTATAGTTTATTACCACCAGCCTAATTTGGAATAAGAAGATCTGAGATTAAATTTTGGTTCAAGTGATAACATGCTATATGAAGTTGAACAAGACATATAATATCCCTGTGGTTTTGATTCTCTATCTACACATTTGAAGCATTTATAATATCAATTTGGTGAAGCTGAAATGAGGACTAAATTTGGTAAGACTGCTGAAAGTGTCAAGCATGGATCTAATATAGAGTAAATGCTCAAAATGTGTGCTCATGCCCGACTATTAAAAAAAAAAAAACACTAGTATGTTGTTGTTGTTATTGTTGTTGTTGCTAGGTGCCATGGAACTGGTTCAACTCATAGCAATGCTACATGCAACAGAAGGACACATGCACTATCCTGCAGAATTCCTATTCTTCACAATGTTATTCATAATCTGTTATGGTCCACACAGTCAACTGTCTTTATATAGTCAATAAATTATAGGTATAAATATATTCCAACTCAATGCAACCCTTCTTTGAGTTTCCAGGATGGTATCACTATGGAAGTAGATTGCCCAACCTTCCATCCAAGGAGTTGCTGGTGGGTTTGAACTGCCAGCCTTCTGGTTAGCAATCAAATGTCTTAGGCATTACACCACCAGAGCTCCTCTAAATATAATAATCCATAGGATGTCATATTATGATTCTCCTTGATTCTGATTTGTTTTAATCTCAGATTTCAATGCCCTTTGAATCATCTGCATAGGTTTAATTAAGCATTATATTACAAACAGTGGGGGCACTTGAAAAACATGTCTACAGCCAAGAGAAATTTGTGTGTGGGGGGATAGCCAAATGCACACTGAGTTCAAACCTGATCTGAATGGCCCTGACTTTCAAATCTCTGATTGAAACCCCAGACATTGATTGGTTATTTTCTTTCATATTTTTTTGTGATTTGGGTGGAAGTTTACAGAGCGAATACATTTTCCATACAGCAGTTCACATACACTTGGTCTAATGACATTGACTGTGATTTCCCACAAAGCAGCAGCTCTTTTCCCATTTCCTCCCCATAGTTACCTCTTCCCTGTGTCCTCTCTCCCATGCACTCCTTCCCCCTAAGTGATCTCCCTGTGCATACACAATCCTTCTATTCTCCCATGATTGATCTCGCCAAGGAGTGTACCTGTCTAATGTAAATGTTCAGCTCATATGCCTGTCTTTTGTTTGGCTGGAAGCTATAAGAATGGGTTCAATTCCAGACCTGAAGGACAACTAGGGGCCATAGTCTCAGGGGTTCCACCAGGCTCTATCAGACCAGCAAAACTGGTCCCCTCCTTTTTTTTTTTTTTAATGATTTTGAGTTTTGTCCCACATTGTTCGCCCACTCTTTCTAGGATCATCTACATAGATCCCCCCTGAGAGTGGTTGACAGTGATACCTGGGCATCATCTATTTCTTCTGGTTTCATAGTCATGTAGGCTGAGGATCACTTGGTGTACCAGTCCCTTGGACTAATTGTTTCCATGGATCTTTGGTTTCCTCATTCTTCTTTGCTCTGGATGAGGAGAGATCCATCGTTGCAGCTAGATGGTTGCTTGCAAGCTTTTAACATCCCAGTTGCTACTTGGATTGGTTACTTTCTTGGAAACTAAGATATTTTTTTCATAACATCTGCTCCAGAAGGCACTTTCTCCCCCATATCTTCCAATATGTATGAGACTGAAATTGATCATTTTCTGTATCATAGGCCATTGCGAATGCTGAATATTTCAGAGGAGAGTATGCAATTAAGTGTCTGCTTTGTTAAATAAAAGAAAGAACTAAGACAAAAAAAATAGCAAAGAAGTATTCAAGAAATTAAGAAAACAATTTAAAAGACAGAATGGCAAGAAAGACTTCTGAATATTAAAACAAAATATATAGAATTTTCTCTTTTTGAGCCCTTTTCCACTGACAAAAAAAAACACGTATCTGGGAATTTATTATAAATTTAAATTTATATGTAAATTTACATGTAAAATTTACATGCAAATTGTGTCTCTTATGTTCCCCCGTTTTGTACTTACAGAGTCTCATAAAGATATCACTATATTAGAATAAAATTGCATTGATGGTGGTAAAATAGGATATTCAATTATATTTAATTATGGTTTCTATAAACAGTGTACACATAATCTGTTCTGTTTCATAATGACTGATTTTTTTCTCATTAAAGCATCTATTCATTTAATGAATACTCTGTAAATGCCAACTATGTGCAGGGTATTAGTGTGATCACTGAGGACACCACAGTATCACATGGCATAGGGATGGATGTTTTACAAAAAGAATAGAAAATAAAGATAAATAGGACTTAACAGTGGAGGTACTTTAGCCGGGTTGGTTGGAGAAACTCTGAAAAGATAATATATCTGAGACTTAACTAATGTGGATAAACTAATGATGGCAAGATTTTAAAGAAGGTGTCCCCAGACAGAGGAAACAGCATAGTCAACAATACCAATGGTGTTGTAATGTGCCATCCAGTAGGACCCGACTTATAGAGACCTCTCCTTGGGTTTCTGAGGCAGTATCACAATACCAATAGGAAAAGAAAAAAAAAGGGGTGGGGTAGGTATTTAAGGGTTGGAAAAGGCTCTTGCAATTGAACATTGTGGAAGGTACAAGTTACAAGCAAGGAGGTCAGAACTGTTTTAATCTTAGATTTAAAATCAGTAAAGGCTAATTTATTTATATGACCAAAGAGACCATGCTTTAGTCAGGGTTCTCTTAAGAAATAGAACCGTGTGTGTGTGTGTGTGTGTGTGTTTAATTAAGCATATCTTATGAAAGGAGGGACAATTTGAAAAAAAAAGAAGTAAAAAGAAGGGAAAATCACGTATTTTTTAAGTAGTATTTTTCTCTGTTCATTTTGTAACCTCTGCTGTTGACTGATAGTATTTATAGAGAATGTTGATGCACACTCACAGACTATCAGAATTTCCAGAATAAACAGGATGGTAAGAAAAACAAACAAACCAGCAAAAAAAAAAAAAAAAAAATGTTACTATCCACAAATACAAGAACCTGAGGCCCAAACAACTCAAATGATTTAGTCAAGGGTACCTTCTAGAACCAGTTATAGAAAGGAAAGTGAGGGGAACACAGGGCTTCTGACTTCAGCCCAATAATCTCTCTGTAGACTGTCCTCCCTTGTCTATAATTAGAAAGAACTCAGAGGCTCTTTCTAAATAAAACAATATCTCATTCCAACCTTTCCATTATATTGTATTCCCATCTGTTCTTCCTGACAATTATAGATCTTTACATATTTCCTCTGTCTTAGAGCATTTTTCCAGAGTGAAACTTTCAGGTTCTTCTGGCAACTTCTTCTTGTAAAGAATGAGACCTGGCAAACCAAGAAGGCCAATTCTAAGAAGGAAGGGGGAGTCTAGCAGGTTTTCTAAATCACTTGGCAAACAGAAACTTTCTCTGGAGAAATGGCAGACATGGACTCTGGATAGGTGAATGGTCCCTGGATCCAGTTGACTACTTTATCAAAAAGTGAGTACCCTTAACCTCTATTCCCTGAAACCCATATTCCCTCGTAAAAGAATGTCTCCTGGTGATTTCATTGTTCCTTGTCTGGATCCACTGTTCCATGTTACCTCCTTCACACAGGGATATTATGCTTCCATTATGAGAAGTATACTACTGTCAAGAAATAAAATGATGCATTACATTGGGCAAATCTGTTGTAAAAGACATCTTTAAAGTGTTAAAAAGCACAGATATCATTTTGAATACTAAGGAGAACCTGACCCAAACCATGACATTTTCAATCCCCCCACATGCATGCAAAATTTGGACAATGAATAAGAAAGATCAAAGAAGAATTGGTGCATTTGAATTTTGGTATAGGCAAAGAATACTGAATATTCCATGGACTACCATAAGAATGAACATATCTGTATTGGAGGAAGTACAGCGGAATTCTTAGAAGAGAGGAAGTTAGACGTCATCTATGTGCTTTGGACATATTATCATAGAGGACTAGTGCCCAAAGAAGGACGTCATACTTGATAAAACAGAGGGTCAGGATAAAATAGGAAGCCTTTCAGTGAGTTGATTGACACAGCACTGGAACAATAGGCTCACACATAACGATGACTGTGAGGAAGATGCAGGACTGGCAGTGTTTCCTTCTGTTGTGCATAGGGCTGCTATGAGTTAATGGCACCTAACAACAACATCAGTTGATAAATCCAAGGCAGGTACATTTATGTTCCTATGGGGAACATAATATTTCTTATTTTTAAAATAAAATTCACTAGTGATAATTGAAAGTAGACCGAATAAGCTAGACCATGTTAGGACTTAGTCACTAGGTTGGACTAGACATAGTCACTAAGGGACCATGCCTACGTTCAGGTTTCAGAATTAACCCTGCCATCAAGCTGAAAACAGAAGAAGTGACAGCTGCCATCAGAGAGACTTAATAGAGAGTTTTCTTTTGCCTCAGCATGTGGAAAGGACTCATTCACAAGTACATGTGTTTATAAATCCTGGAAGATGGCTGCAGCAAGAACATCTTTAGAAAGAAAAGTGTAGAAAGGAAGTGAGGTCCAATTACAGGCTGAAGTTTAGAGCTAAGTACATCTTCTGAGAAGATTGGAAAGAGAAAGACAGACCTAGATATTCATATGGGGATCTATTTATGAGAACTAGAATAGAGAGAATGAACCTGGCTTAATGAATAAGACAAAGGCCTGCCTACTTAAACTTGGATGCTAGTCAAAAGTTTTGACATCAATCCCTTCCATTTAAAGTTAGGATTGGCCTTAGAATTGGGCTCAAAATTGTTGAGATAGAACGATTGAAGATGGCTTGCCTTTACTATGAGTTCAATCACCTTTCAGAAAACATATGCACTATTATACCCAGAACTGAAAGTAGTATTTCCTATTAAAATATTTTATATTCAATAAATGGAATGATTGTTGAAAGCTAAAATGGTTATAAATCTTAGATAGACATTCTCCAGCCAGATTCATTTGGTCTCTTAGAATATTATCCAGTAAAATACAATTTGCAATCAGAGTATATTCACTCATTTGGAATTTGAATTTATTTGTTAAATCAGTTAACCCCTCCCAAACAAACAAACAAAAAAACTCACTACCATCAAGTCATTTCCAACTCATAGTAACCCCTCCCTGGGTTTCCAATCCAGTATCTCTACAGAAGTAGATTGCCTGATCTTCCTTCAAATTTGTTAAGGCAATATAAAAATAGTACTCTCAAAGATGACTATTGTAGCTTTGAGATTCAGTATTCAGGAAATAGCACACTGTCACATTTTAGCTCTTAGATGGCAAAACTAACTCCCTTAAAATTCTCCAGGTCTCATTTTGCTTTCAGATGTTATAGTGATTGGTAAGATTCCAGTCATTCTTCTTACAGTAATGTTCTATGCACGAATAGACATATAAAGACAAATATCACTAGTCTTTTCTAGATCATAAGAATTGTCTTCAATATTCTCTGACTTCTTTTAAAAGTGTTAACTTCATTTGTTTATACTCCCTTGACCATAGCAAAGTAATCAACATTCTCTAAACCTTCCAGGAATATTTATGCCTCTGTGATTTTGCATGTGCTATGCACTCTGCCTGGTAACTTTGTCCTCACAGGTGTTAACCTTAGGTAACACTTGTTTCTTCTTTTCAGACTCGCATCAAGCTGTGGCACCTCATATAAACTTTCTCAGACATTTCTTCTTCCCACCAAATACACACCTCTTGAATACCACCTTCGGATGTCCCAAAGAATCCTAAGCGTTCCAATTCCATAAATACCCGTTTCATTGCCCATTTACCTTACCAATGAAAAACACCTAGTTCATTGCACACAGAGCATGACTCATTAAAGTCACTCTATTATTGTTTCCTAAATGAATTTACTAATAACTTGGCAGAGGACCAATTTCTAGATACTAGCTGCATGACTTGGGCAAGAAACTTATATGTTCTAAAGCCTCAGTTTTCTCATTGGAAAAATGGAAGGTCAAAGTCATCAGGCTGTTACAAGGATTAACTGAAATTGTATGTAGATCATTTGAAACTAAGTCAGTCCATTATAAACCCTCCATGAAGTGTGGCTTCTGCTATTTGTTACTTTTTAGTTTTCTAATCTCCTACCTGGATTCATGGCACTTGGTAACTGTGTTAAAGTAGCTCAATAATTTACTGACACAGCAACACGTGCAGTTGAAAAGTGTGAGTATGTATGTGAGGAAACAATATGTGTGTTATAAAACATAGAATACCCCTTTTGCACTTGAACTTTGTGGAAAAAATATACCACTCTCTCCGGAGAAATTCAGTCTGATTCTTGTACTATCAGTCTCAAGGGGACAATGTTCTCCATCTTTATCTGTCTGTACTTGATTTCCATAAAGGAGACAACGAGCAGCAAAACAAACCACTCTCCTACTGGAACTGTCAGGAACCTTTGAATCTAGGTCCAAGAAAATGAAAAAAAAAAAAAAAAAGGATGCTGAAACCTTAATGTAAAAAGCGAGCTTTACAAATTCCCATATGCCCTAAGTTTATTTGCCAATTGTGTTCCTCAGAGCGCCAACGCACCCAGAGGTGATGTCAGGAACAAATTTGACTTGAGTGAAGGCAGTGAAAAGGCCTTCCCATAAGAGTTGCAGAGCCTGGAACAATTGTTCAAATGCAGATCCAGACACCATATGTGTAAATATTTTAACATTATAAAGCAAGCTAACCAGCTATGAAATAAAATGTGTTCAAGCTTCCTCCCTAGACAAATGTCCCTTCATACTAATCTGGAAGGGGAGGTTTAAATTTAGAATTCTCCGAGGCAGGATAATGGGTAGGATCTGATTTGATGCTGTATCTCCCTTTTCCCCACCCCTGGCTCCTCAGCCCTTAACACCAGCAGAGTTGTACCCAGGCTTGCAGTCACCCCAGTTCACTTACATGAATTCCTTCCATACTCTTCTCCTTGGATCCTTGCAAACACCTGCTCCTTGAGAAGACTGACCACGGACAGGCCTATGGCAGGGGTGATGAATTCTAGAGCAGGGATTACCAGGATACCTGGTATTTCAAGTGTTGCCTTGAAGCAGGGAGGCACAATTTCTGGGCTAGCACATCCCCTTGATAGAAAGACTCCTCAATCTGTGCTCTGGGCCTGATGGCTAGAGGATAGCTAGGAGCTAGTCCTGCAAGGCATGAGCCCACAGTCTGAGCTCCTGTTGGCCATGTTTAAGAGCAGTAGGGTCAGCACTTTTGGAACAGGTCTGAAAGAAAGTAAACATTATAATGGAAGGAAACCTTAGGTTTCCAGCCTTCTAGCCTACAGTTGCATATATGAGAGAGAGAGAATGAAAGAGAATGATATGTGTAAGTGTGTGTCATAGGGTGAAACATCATTCTGGTTTTCCTGGGACTGAGGGTTTTCTGGGACTATGGAAATCAGTGCTATCTCTGAGAAAGCCCTCGGCAAACTGGGATGAGTCTGTCACCCTACTTTAATAGTTGCAGGGCTTCAAAAGTATATTCTAAATTATCTTGAAACTATTAAACATCAGAAAGGGTACATGCTCAGATGAAGAAATACTTGCTTTCTAGACTTAGGGAGCTCTGGTGCCGTAGTGCCTAAGGCATTTGAACTGGCATTAAAGGTCTCCTGTGCTGAATCCAGAAATATATAAAATGAAGCTAATTTTATATATTTAAAAATTATATAGTAAAGAGACCTTTAATGTCAGTTTAAACCCACCAGCCACTCCTCAGAAGGAAGATTGGGCAATCTACTTCCATAGTGATACCGCCTCGGAGACCTAAGGAGGGGTCTCTATGAGTCTGATCCTAGTCGACAGCAGTGAGTTTGGTTAACTAGTTGTGTAATGTTAAGTCTCTCTACTCTGAGTTCATTCATAAAATGAAGAGTTTGCTTTCCTACAAGATCAACATTTTAATATCCTATGAAATCATTGACAGACCTTATTTAGAAGAGAGATACCTTTTTTTTTTCTTTTTTCATCAGTGACAAACAATAATAGCATAATAATGACATTTTTTTCCTAAGGATAAGAAAACATTTGAAAGCTATACCACTCATATAGCCATAGATGGAAACACTTCTTCACACTGTGGTGGGTTAGATAATATAGATGGACACAACATGTAATGTGTCTGCCTCTTTAGCCCAATGTAATTTACTGGGTGCATTTTTCTCCTCATAAAGTTTATCCCAATGGAAGGCATACAAAATAGCCAGCACTGAAGACAAATCGCATATTCTCATTAAAAAAAAAAAAAAAAATTCTTCCAATTTATCTTTATTTTCCTGCCTCTCAAGCAATAAAGCAAATGACCCTGAAATAAGACTGGAAATATGGCTGTTATTTTCATTTTACAAAGAAAAAAATGTAAGTCAAGACGAAGATCTCTGATAGAGGGAAGAGGAGGATGAAACATTTGTATGGATTAGCACCTGCTCACCTGGACGGAGGCTTCTTAACCAGGAAACTTTGAGGAATAACAGGCATCCACGTTCTGCATTTTAGTGGAATTAAGCTGGGTTTAGTATCCAACATTTGGACTCAGCACTCTCAGTCATTGTCCTACTCTTAACAGCTGAAACATGTGTTCCTAGAGTAGTTCTTTATCTCATAGTTGGCCTGGATTCGTTGGGTAAATCATGACAGTTTTCCCAGTGTTAAGTCTGCATCCCTCAATGTCTACACTATTCTTAGAGAGTGCTTAGGGGTATTAACTAATTGATCCCTAGAAGTGGCATTTTGCAATTTGCCCATATCCTCTGAGACTCCTGAAGAGAGAAGTTATGACAGCTCAAATTTCAAAAGAAGAGTGAACCAGAAGCTTTAGGGTACATCTGTCATTCGTGTCAAATCACCTTCTCCTCAATCCTTTGGCTGACTATTCCTCCCCCTCCATTGGTAAAATTCTTATTCCATTCAATGTTTACTTTGTGCACCTGTCATATGACAATCTTAGGGAAGTAATCACACTGTCTTATGATTGTTTCTCTGTTACACTCCTTCACTAGGAGAAATAATTCTCTAGACATCATGTCTTCTCATATTTCTGAATTGAATCAGATTAGCTGTTGATTTTGTATCTAGTTCAATATCTGATATATAGTGCCTAAGGCATTTGACTGCTAACCAGAAGGCTGGTGGTTCAAACCCACCAGCCACTCCTTGGAAGGAAGGTTGGGCAATTTACCTCCTTAGTAAACCTTAGAAACCCAAGGAGGCGTCACTATGAGTTGGGTTCGACTCAATGGCAGTGAGGTTTTTTTTTTTTTTTTTTTTGGTCATTAAGTATGTGGGAAATCAATGAATTCATGAATAAATGAATTATTGTAATCTCAGTCTTTGAGGCTACCATTGTGGAAAATTAGCTTCATTTTATATATTTCTGGATTCAGCACAGGAGACCTTTAATGCCAGATAGAACAAGGTAATATAAACATAAATGGGTTTAGTCTTGAGATTAGGATGAAATATACTACCTAACATCAAAGACTCATGGACATCCAATTGGTTTTCTATCACAATGTGGCAGTGAATGTTAGTGGTATCTACACTTTTAGAATGAGGACATCCCAGACCTAATACTTCCAATCCAAAGCTAACCCAGCAAACACATACTTGGCCTAATAGAAAAGAAAGGCTGTTACTGAAGAGACCAAGCTCCCCAGGTCCTGTACTACAAACATCACTGCACTGCTCCATGAAGTCATCAATTCAGATCGAGAGCAAGTGATCTATTATGAGAAGAAACACAGGGTTTCTGTAACAAACCAGGACAATTTTGAAAGACAAAAGGGACACTACTAATGCAGGCATGAGGAATTCTGGTGGCATAGTGCCCAAGGCATTTCTAACCAGAGGGCTGGTGGTTCAAACCCACTAGCCACTCCTCAGAAGGAAGACTGGGCAATCTACATCTGTAGAGATACCCCCTCAGAAACCCAAGGAGGGTTCACTGTGAGTCAGATTCAACTGAATGACAGGAGTTTGGTTTTTGTTTTTGTAACAGACATAAGCCAGGACTTCCCAGGCAAATCTGTACATATAGTTATCCTATGTATAAGACAGCCCTTCATTTTACACCAGTTGTTTTCAATGGTGTTGGTGGAAGGTGGGGTGTAGGGAAAGATGATGGATAATTTTGCCCTTCAAAAGAAAATTGTCAATGTCTTGGGACAGTACTAGTTCTTTTCACTGAGGGAGAAGTACATTCAATCAGAGATACGGCTAAACATCCTAAAATACATAAGACAATACTTCAGATAAAGAGACTTGTGTTTTTGCTGTTGTTAGGTGCAAAGAGTTGACTGTGACTCATAGTGCGCCTATTTCCGATAAAGCAAAACACTTCCAAATCCTTTGTCATACTCAAAATTGTTGCTATACTTGAGTTCATTGTTCAGCACTGTGGCAATCCCAGGAGCTGTAGTGGTGTAGTAAAGTTAAACCCACCAGCTGCTCTGTGGGAGAAAGATGAGGTAGTCTGCTGCTGTAAAGATGTATAGCCTTAGAAACCTTATGAAGCAGTTCTACTCTGTTCTAAAGGGTTGCCATGAGTCAGAATCAACTCAGTGTCAGTGGGTTTGGTTTATTTTGATGTCAATTCATCCCATTGAGGGTTTTCCTCTATTTTGCTGACTTTCTACTTTACCAGATATGATATTCTCCTTTAGGGACTGGATCCTCTCGATAAAATATCCCAAGTACATGAGACGAAGTCTGGCCATCCTTGTTCTAAGGAGCATTCTGGCTGTACTTTTTCTGACTCAAAATGTCAGTAGTATCACTACTGACAAACCCTGTTCTATACTATATCAATATGCTTTAAAATTACTTAACTTTTTATTTTTTTGTTTCCTGGCTTCAGTTTTATCTTTCTGTAAAATTTTTCTGTTAGCCCATCTCTCTTTCCCATGTCTGAATTTGCTTCTAAAATTTGGCCTCTGTCAAGCAGTTAAGCTCTGCAATAAATACAAAGTTTACATATATGTGACAAGGTATTTTTTTTGTCAAGAACTACAGCTAAGGAACTGGCAGTCTTTTAAAATTTCAGTTATATTAAAATATTCTAGATTCCTTTATTTTTATTAAATCCAACTGTAAGCATTTAATGTCCATCTAGTTCCAGATGAGTTTTGTAAAAAAGTACATTCTTACTAACATTATTTTTTTAGTCATAAAATGACTTACTTCTCTCCTCTCCACCTATTCATCAAAGACACGCACAAATACATGTATACATACACCAACTTCTGTCACAAACTTAGAAAACAACCATCTATGGAAGTACAAAAATTTCATGATTTTTAGTAAATTTAGAGACTTGTACAGCCATCACCACAATCCAACTTTAGAACAGTCCCTTCATTCTCTAATGTTCTCCAGTGCCTGTCGGAAGGGTTTCCCTGCTCACACCCCTCACTCCTACTTTATATTTTTTATGTATTTCAACAAGCCTTCATAAAGAGTAAACTTCCAAAGGGAAAAGTCCCCCAAAAGAAAAAAAAAATG
Organism: Orycteropus afer afer; assembly: GCF_000298275.1. Lineage (NCBI taxonomy): Eukaryota > Metazoa > Chordata > Mammalia > Tubulidentata > Orycteropodidae > Orycteropus > Orycteropus afer. The sequence continues at coordinate 2,631,631 of NW_006921838.1, forward strand.
CAGTCTACAGTCCCTACTTGCTTTTTTATAAGTTTTATTTTGGCTCCAAGATATGTCAATTACAGTAACTCTGCTAGGTTGGTTAAAAAATAGGATTGAGAAGAGGCTATAGAAATCATGGAAAGTGAGGGTCTAAAATTATGAGGAGATGAGGAAACAGAGTTGTGTCAATCATGGTTATTCTTTTCATTTTTTATTTATTTATCTTTTTGTGGCAGGAATGTCTATATTTTTTCCGATACAAAGAAGTGAGAGGAAAAATTATACTGGCCTTCAGGGAAATGGAGCCCTAAGCATGGGGGACGTCTTGATGCTTGAGGAATTGAGAGCAAAACACTGTGGATTCTCTATCTAATGAATTTTCAAGTCTTTTCAATTCTACCTTCTAACCCCAAACCAAGTCAAACCCACTGCAATTTAGTCAGTTCCTACTCACAGCAAACCAATAGGACAGAGGAGAACTGTCCCACACAGTTTCTAAGGCTGTAAACCTTCACAGAAGCAGACTGTCTTATATTTCTCTAAGTGTACCTTTAATCTATTGATTTTCCTCCATTTTTACAGCTTCTGCCTTAATCTAGTAAATAATATCTCTAGTCAGAATTATTGCCACAAGCCCTATTTTTTTTTTTTTTAATTTAAACAGCTTTCTTGAGGTATACAGGTCACTAATTTTAAGGTTCAATGAAATATTTCTTAATTAATATACCTGTGCAAACATCATCACAAAAATATTAGGACATTTGCCAGGAAATAAAAGTTTCCTTGTTTTATCCAATAGTCAAAACCACAGCTGTGTCTGAAGGGATCAACAGAAATACTGCAGTTTTGGGAAATGAAATGAAAGTATTTCTCCACAATTTCTTATAATTACAAATATCATATATATTCATGGCGTGTAATTTCTACCTCAGGATTAGTCAGAGTTCAGAGAGTTGTTGTTCCACACGAATCCCATCTTTAGTCTCTTGGACAGGAGAATCAGCCTCATAGTTATTCTCTCTGTAAACTCTGTGAGGGGTCACAAATCAGTCATGTGGAGCTTAGAACTGTTAGTGGCTTTCTAGTCTTTTTCCCCAAAGAGGCTTTTGGGGAAAATGACAATTGCAAGAAGAACGTTCTTATTACCTCCAGAAGTATCAGGCACATTTGGAAAAACTTATACTACTAGGCCTCGGTTCCTGTTCTAATCTGGGGAGTGTTTAAATGTTATACTCTTTGTAGAGTCTTAAATACTCAGGTGGTGAAGAGGAACAGGTGATTAGGGACAGGATAGCCCATATTTTGACTTCTCCAGGATTGAATCATTTTCTGTGTGAGTACATGTTCCAACATGTTGTTCCTAGTCCCATGGCTCTGGTTTAGAGTCAGATAGTCCCTTTGTGCCAATGAATGGTTTTGGAGTCTAAAGATCTGTGTCACCACATGGCAGAAATAATGTGTACTTGTGTGGTGTAGTGTGGTGCGTGTATATGTGTGTGTATGTGTGTGTGTGAAAGAGTGAGAATGTAAATGTGTGTATGTGTAATTGTGTTATTTGTGTTCTCTGTTTCTAAGTGCATCTTGGCTTTCTTAGCCCTCGAACCATGCATTGAGTTAGTTTTTCTCTCTCTCTCCTTTTTTTTTTTGCCTTTTTAATATTTTATTGAGGTTTAGGTGAAAGTTTACAAAGCAAATTCTTTTCCCATTCAGCAATTTATATACAGATTGTTCTGTGACAATGGCTGTGGTAGTTACGGTTGTGTGTCAACTTGGCGGGGCCTGGTTGAGTGGCTAGGCAGCTGGTGGTAGTTATTCCCCATAATCAGACTAGCAACCAACTCCATGGTAAAAGCTACCGCAAGCAACTGAGTAGCAGCTTTAGGGATGTGGGCTGCTTCCCATATATAAGCAGCAGCTTTGGGAATGGTCTTTAGCTAATGGCACGCTTGAACCCTGTATGTAGCTGGGTCGTTGTTCAGCAGCCTGTCATCCTCTGCTGATCTTGGGACTTCAATGGACTTGAATCAATGACCTGCCATGTGGTTTGGTAATATCGGTTCTGTGCCTTTTCACTTGTCCACCTTGGGTTTGTCAGCCTCAGCAGCTAGCAGCTGCCTAAGTGGAGAGATGCCTCTAGCTTCAGTGGGCCTAGGGTCAGGAGCTTTCACCCAGCCCCTAGAGCCTGGTCCTTTGAACTCAGACTTAAAGCCTCCAATCTGTAAAAGAATAAACACTTGTTTGTTAAAGTCATCCCATTGGTGGTATATTCCTGTCAGAGTGGCCCTAGGGGACCAGAACAATGGCTATCAGTTGCAGTCTCCAAAATGTGTCAGCATTCTCCCCATTTCCACCTTGGAATCCTTGTTTCCATGCATCTAGTTGTCCTGCCCCACCCTGCCTTCTTAACTTTGCTTTTGGGCACATGCTGCCCTTTTGGTCTTTTACAATCAATTGTTCTGAGGGATATATTATTGTTCACTTTACAGGCATGGCTTTTATGTGTCTGAAAGGTGATCTCTGGGAGTGACTTCAGTTGTAAATTAGAAGGACATCAAAGGACCAGAGTGTCTATGGTCTTAAGTGAAGTTACCCAACCTCTAGAATTGCTAGAGGCCAATCAGCCAACTCTTTACATAGAGAATGAGTCCTGTCTCTATAACCAAAATTTGATTTTGTCACTCCTTAAGGCACTGTCCCCCTTTTATAGCCCATTGCCCTAAGAGTAATGATCTGGTTCCTGCTGATCTCCTTTCCCTCATACTCTGCTTCTAGCCATTCCTAGCCACCCAGCTGCTTTGAAGTATTTTATTTTTCTAGTATCTCAGTTGCATTAGGGTTCCTATTGTTGTTGTTGTTGTTATGTGCC
>NW_006921838.1:2635122-2636494 GCF_000298275.1 Orycteropus afer afer
TATCACTACGGAAGTAGGATTGCCCAACCTTCCTTCCAAGAAGTGGCTGGTGGGTTTGAACCGCCAGCCGTCTGGTTAGCAGGCAAGTGTCTTAGCCACTATGCCACCAGAGCTCCCTTATCTGTAGTGATACTGCCTCAGAAACCCAAGGATAGGTCACGATGAGTCAGATCCGACTCAATTGCAGTGAGTTTGGTTTTTTTGTTTTTAATATAACATTTTTAATCTTCAAATATTTCATCCTTTTATTTATCTCCATTCTTTCCAATTTTGTCTCCTTGGTTTAAAGTGTTCTTCTACTCCCCACTTAAGGAGAGCCTGGGTGGCACAAATCAGTGCCAGACTACTAGCCAAAAGTTGGCAGTTCAAACCCACCCAGAAGCCCTGGGAAGACAAGCCTGGCGACCTGCTTCCTTGAAAAGCATGGAGTAGTTTGACTCTGCATACGTGGAGTTTGCCAGGAGGTGGAATCAACTTGATCGCAGCTAACAACAACATATTCTTCTTAAACATATTTTTAACTGTTATATCTTTTTGATTTGCAAGACCCAGTCCAATTGCTAATTCCTTAAGGAGATATTTCCAAACAAAATCAAAGTCTGATTTAGGTAGACTTCCCATGTTTTATTCAATTTAATTTTATATATCCAGCTTCCTCCCCCTAGTGACTCAGCTACTGACCAGAAATGCATGAGGAAGCTTAGCTGAAAACCACTTAGCTAATCCCAGTCCAATTTACTGACTCACAGCATCATGAGCTAAATAAATGTTTATTATGTTAAGCCAAGAGATGTTGCAGTGACTTGTCAGTCAGTAGGAGCTAACTGGTTCAGCTCATAGTTCAGGAGGGCTAGATTATCTACTCCAGGTTCCTTTGTCTGGTGTCACATGAAACACAACATCCTGTCCCAAACAAAGTAGGATGTTCACAGCAGAAACTCTTAGAACAGAAAGTCCTATAAAGCTTACAGGTGCAGTGTGTAAGACATTTGAATGCTAACCATAAGCTCAGCAGTTCAAATCTACCAGCCACTCCAAGGAAGGAAGATGGGGCAATCTACTTCGGTAAAGATTTAGCACCTCGGAAACCCAATGGGGTTTCTCTACGAGTCAGAATTGACTTGATGGCAGTGGGTTTGGTTTTGGCTTATAGGCATTATTAGTTAGAACTGGGGAGGAGGTGGAGAAGGAGGGTATAATAAATACCATGTTTCAACTGGAGGATATTTATTCCTTGTATCCTATTGGGACAATTGTTTCAATTACTATGCCCGCTCACCAGAAGGCTGGCGGTTCAAACCCACCAGCCACTCCTCGGAAGGAAGGTTGGGCAATCCTCCTTCCATAGTGATACTGCCTTGGAAACCCAAGG
>NW_006921838.1:2637029-2654779 GCF_000298275.1 Orycteropus afer afer
ACTAAGGCAAAAATTTAGTAATATATCTGGAATTGGCAATGACCCCTTATGTATCAATGGAAAAAAATCTAAAATGTTCTAGTACTTTTATTAAGAAAAAAAAAAAAAAAAAAAACCAACTCTAAATGTCACCCATATCTAACATTACAATACATACATACTGTTTCATGAGAAATGTTTCTAAAACTATTGGTGATTTTCTTTAATGTAATTATCTTCAGAGACTAGCCATCAGAGGAGTGGATGCTGTCTTTATTTTAAACCTAGTTTGTTTTCTTAGTACACTCAGCACTTACTATTTTTCTTTGCTTATTGAATTTTGTGAAGGACACGGAAGGGGATAGAGGATAAATAAAACCATGTAAAATCCTTCAAACCTCTGAATTTGAACAGATGCTCTGTGAGCACTAAAAATACATGTTCTTTTTCTAAATGTATGTATGTCTGAAATTTCTCATTCCCAAAATAAGTCAGCTATAATCTTTAGCTGTTTACCTTGTAAGTATCCATAACCAAAATAAATAAATATATAAGCTAATCCACTTCACTGAGTAACTCGGTGCCATGTTTCATCTTTGAAATGGAATTCAGATGTAGATTTCCCATTAAAAGGCAAATCCTCAATTTCCAATCTTGAAAGGCTCAGTACTTAAAAAAGAATTGCCGCTGATGAAATTTATGGCATTGATAAGAATCCAATTCAAAAATCTTAACTTGGATAAACAGGTCTTTGATTTGATGAAGAATTTGGTACATGGGCATACACTTTAAATCCTTGCCTTTCAATATTTTGTTCTGAAGTAGTTACAAGTTTTGATAGTTACCCTGGATTTGGTAACACTGCTTCTTTTTTGTTAAAAGAACTATTTCAGATGTATTATTGCCACTTAAATATGACCTTGAACTCCCAGAGACTGCTTCAGTGAGTCATAGTGCAAGCAAGAGATAGTGATATTTTTGTAAACTTTTTACCTCCTTCATGTATCAAGCCTGATCTTTTTACTATTTTTTATTTCTTTCTTTCTTTCATTCCTATGGCTCTTTCCCCCTCCCTCCTTTCTGAAGCCATTATCTTTGGGGCATGACAAATGTGCTTTAGTAAGTCTAGAGAGGCTAATTACACTAACAGAAAACTGCACCATCAAATGTCAATGTGTTCAACTACAGAAGCTCCAGTGAAAACTGTAACTCAGTGCAAATTCTTTGGTAATTTATTTTCTGTAAAATTGGACTTTTCTTTTGCAAAATTGATGATTAAAACACCTTCAGGGCATTGGACCGTACTGTTTCATTAGAAATGTTTTTAACAATATTGGCGATTTTCATTAATCCAGTTGTCCTCAGAGACTAGCCACTAGCTGAGTGGATGTTCTATTTTAAAACCTGCTTATTTTCTTAGTGGGTTAAGAAATCACTGTTTTTCTTTGTTTGTTGGTTTGCGTGTTTGTTTGTTTTTAGCTGCTTATCTGCTTGGTTATTTATTTAGGCAATAGTAATTCTTGTTTTACTTTTATTTTATAAGAAAGGTATGTTACCGTACCACTTTCTAATAAAATCACTAACAAGAGTGCTTACACAATTAAAGAGGAGAAGAAAACTCTATCTGTGAACAAAGTTTCCTGAAGTTTTGTATATAGCCAGAAATGTCAAGAAAGCAAACCCAACTGTCCAACCAGGTGGGGAGGAAGGCCTTAGAAACATCAGGATCCATCTATTCAATGGGATATTATACAGCAATAAAAAAGATGAGGATTAAGACTATGCAGCTATATAGGGAATATTTATAGGTCATCTTAATTTTTTTCCTTAAACAGAGTACATATCTTGCTGTTTCAATATTGTAAAAAATATCACTGCTGATCCATTGACACTGAAAAAGAAGACAAGCAATAATATTTTAGATAAGATTTTAAGACTTGGTTCCACTTTCCATAGGTTTGAATAAAATTAATTTTACAAGTAAAAATGAATGATATCAGCGTCAGACAAATATTTTGTTATAAAATATTGTTATAAATATGTTTGAAGAGACAAATAGTCTTAAATAATAATTTTCTTCATAAATAAAAAAATTAAATTTTAGAAGGACAAAAAAGATTATCTTCTTCAATCCCTGATAGGCTCTTATCAAGCCATAGTGTTTGTTTTTGCTTGTTTGTTTGAAAAGCTAAACTTTCTTCTGATCATATCTAATTCACCATCTTGTTCAGTTTCATATCCTTTCCTTTGCCTAGTTTTTCCTCACTTTATGTATTCCGCTGTAAGGTTATCTCATGTGTGATAAGGGTGTATATCTAAACTAAGTCTCTTCTGCAGTCCCTATGTGTTCAATCTAATCAGTATAAACGTCCAGTGCCCTCTTCCTGGGACTTTAGTTCTTCCCTCTCTCCTCTAACGTGGAACACAGATGCTTCCTATTGAGGCAAGGATACAACAACCATGATGACTAAATGAAAGGTATTTAAATTTACCACCAGTGCCATACTACTGTAGTCAGCCTATGAAAGAAAAACCAAACTTGTTGGCGTCAAGTCAATACAGACTCAATCATCTTTTTCATATCTCTGTCTTGGACACACCATCTTCTTGCCTTACATCTACTATTCCTCATTTCCCTAGTGGAAAATTCCTACTTACTCCATCCAACTCATTATCACCTTTTTATTTATTTTTCCCCTATGCCACTGAGGATGTTCCTACCCTATACTTGTATATCCATGTGGTATTTTATCATTCCATTCTCTCTGCTTCATTAGCTCCCTGCACTCACCTCACATCATAACAGACCTCTCCTCATTATGTACCTTTGTACTATATCTGTTCCTCCTTGTGGATATGTGGAATTTCTGTCCTTCAGTTCCATTCTCTCTCTGGTAGTAGGTACTTACAAACTAACATGTAATCAGGACAATCACAGAGAATGAGAAGAATAGTTCTTAAGTAAGGAAGAATAACTGGGGCACATGGTGTGTTATCCTACTCACTAGGAGTATGGCACAAACCTAGGAGCTAGAGCCTTATGCTAAACTTAGTGACAGATCAAAACTTGCGGAAGTCTCTCAACTTTTCCAAGGAGGTAAACAGATCAGATATGCAAGAAACTTAGATTCAAAGTCAACAATCACATCTTAAACACCTATTTTGTGCTACCCACTCTTCACATTAATTACTGCTCTCACATAGGTTCATATAGAGCAGGCTCTCTCAACCTGTGCAGGGCACTACTGAAATTGTGGATCTAATCATTCCAGGCAGAGGGCTGTCATGTGCATTGTAAGATGGTTTCGTATGCTCCACTTCTACTCACGAGGTGCCAGTAACATCTTCTGTTTCTCAGTGTGTAAACCAAAAATGTCCTCCAGATAGTACCAAACATCCCATGAAAGGACAAATTGCCTCTAATTGAGAACTACTGGTGTGGACGGTTGCTATTTTGATAATAATATTCACACACCCCAGTCTCAGTTACTAATTTTTGTGTCTAGTGTCTCAGGGGAAAAAGTGAAACAGGGTGAAAAATTGAAAACACCTGCTAATTTTCTTGGCTTCGGTTTCCAAAAGCTTAAGTCCCAGAAGGAAGAATTTATTGTTAGCAAGGAAATGCTCTAACCGAAACAAGGGAGAGACTCCAGGGGCATGGTTAAAAGGCACATCCTCTCCTCGCTTGGTTAGGTTCCAAACAACATGGTGTTATGTGATTATTGGCATTATGCAAAAATGGAGGATAACTGCAACATTATATAACTGCCAAATTACATCACTACATAATTGCCAAATCACTGAGAATCATGGCCCAGCCAAGCTGACACATAACCTTAACCACCACAGGCAGTGTTACTCTCACCTCAAAATTTGCTGTTCATTACTGCCAGATGTATGTCATTAATGCACAAGACAGAGAGTAGATTTTTACTATTGTTGTAAATGAAAAATGTTGGATAATGAGACAGTCAATAAGTGAGGACATGGTGGTGTATTTGCCACATACATGAAGAAAATTAGCCTCCTGAAAATGAGATTCCCACGAGCTCTGTGCCATGGCCAATGCCTGGGAGAGCAGGCAAGACCACAGGACACAATGAGTACGAGGTAGCCTGAGCAGATACGACCATGTATATCTTTGCAAACAGATTTTTAATAAATGAGCAAAGCAGAGAGACAGAATTCTGGCAACTGGATTTTGAAGGGGCAGCATGTAGGATGAGAATATGGGTGTTTCAACAGGACCAATTATAGTTAAAATCAAAGGACTAGACATTTTCCTAATCCCCACCTAGAGCACTTTGGCATGGCATAAAGCACTAGCGCTGCGCTGATTCCAGGGGTGGGGGGTAGGGGAAATAGGAAGACTGAGACTAAGTTAGATATGCAGCAGCAAAATAGAATTTTGGTGAGAAACTAAGGAACAGAATATTTTTTAAAAATTGACAAGGACTTAAAAAATAGTGTCTTGACAGATTTTATACATGACTCTTTACTCACATACAAGGAGCCCTGGTGGCACAGTGTTTAAGTTGTTGGCTGCTAACCAAAACGTTTGGGTTTGAACTCATCAGCTGCTCTGTGGGAGAAAGAAGGGGCAGTCTGCTTCCATAAAGATTATGACCTTGGAAACTCTATGGAGCAGTTCTCTTCTGTCCTGTAGGGTCATTAAGAGTCTGCTTCGAAGGCTATGGGTTTTTACTCATGTATGCTCTATCTCCCAAGGCGTGTTTAATTACACCCATTTTAAAGAAAAGGAAATTGAGCTCTGCCAAGTTTGAATGATTCACTCAACGTCATTACCTTTCATCTAAATAACAAATGGTTATTTTGCTTCCACTGTGTGGCAGGTGCTGTGCTATATGGGAGTACAATGATGAGTCAAAACAAACAGTCCTCCCCTGTTGCAGCAAGCAAAGAGTCATACAATTCATTGTACAGGACAAGTGTCAGGAAGGCTAAAAAAAAGTCCAACAGAAGCCGCTGCTGAGAGAATTTGATCTATCAGAGAAGACAAAGATGGTTTTCCTGAGGAAAGATAACAATAAACATAAAATGATATTAACTAGGTCCGTGGTTCTCAAACATTAGCCTTTATTAGAAGTAGAGTGGGCCTTCCTTATCTGTGAGCCCCATGTCCACAAAGTCAACAAACCCTGGATGGAAAATATTCAGGGAAAAAAAAAAAAAGTCTCCTAAAAGCATTTAAGTGGTCAAAGTAATCCCTCAAACACTGAGAGAGAGCACAAGTGCTATTCACACAGCATTAACATTGTATTAGGTGTTATAAGTAATCCAGGAGCTCTGGTAGCATAGTGCCTAAGGCACGTGACTGCTAACCAGAGGGCTGGTGGTTCAAACCCACCAGCCACTAGTCAGAAGGAAGATTGGGCAATCTACTTCTGCAGTGATACCACCTTGGAAACCCAACCCAATGGCACTGAGTTTTTTTTTTTTTTTTTTTTCTTTTGAGAGATGATTTACAGTATATGGGAGGATGAGTGTAGGTTATATGCAAATACTATGTCATTTTATATAAGGGACTTGAGCATCCACAGATTTGGGTGTCATGAGTGGGGGGAAGGTGTCTTGGAACACACCCGCAAAGGATACCCAGAGATTACTGTACCTGGCCACCAAAACTATTGCCATAGAATATATTTCGACTCATCACTACCCTGTAAGACAGAGTAGAATTGCCTCCATAGGGTTTTCAAGACTATAATCTTCACAGAAGCAGAAGGCCACATCATTCTCCCACAGACCAGATGGCTGGTAAGTTCTGACCACTCAGCTTTTGGTTAGCAGCCAAGTGCTTAACCACTGCACCACCAGGTTTCCTTAGAAGCTTGCTGAAACAGACAGCTGAGCCCCGCTCACCAAGTTTCTGATGGTGAGATCTGGAATGGGACCCAAGAATTTATACTGATAACAAATTCTTATATCATCAAGTGCTGCTGATACGTGGCTGGTCCAGAGGCCCCACCTTGAGAACCACCAAATACTGAAAGCAAAGTATACAGTATGGACAAAGTCCCTGGGAAAAGAAGAATCAATGACATTCTATGCTCTTTCCACACCCGGTTAGCCAGTACTGTCTTGTTAGAGATGAAGAAACCAAGCGTGAGAGGTTCCACGAGACTGGAGACCACCATAGCAGGCTCCCAACTTGCAGCCAGGAATCCTCTTTTCTCCCAGTGTGTCTAGCCACTCTGCCACCCCCACGCCACAATTTACAGATTGGTTGCATGGTTGCAATTCAGCAAAAGGCAAACGACAGCCCTGTTACCTAAAAAGTGAGCCAATTTTGCCTGATGTATCTTGCCTTGGGATGAGAGAACACTGACTATTTTAAGCAACACTTCAGAATATTCTTCCTTTTCTTGGAGATGGAGGACTTAATCTTACTAAGAACACATTCCTTGTCTCAAGAGTGCCCTTGAACTAACGCAGCAGAAACACTGACTCCAGTGGGTCTTTCTGATATGTCTTTCAAGAGACTGAATTTACTAATCAATACAAATTACAATTTTTCAGCTGGCAACTGGGCCATCCAGGCACAGTCTCTGCTTCTTTATTATTCACAGCCTGAACTAGCAACTGGAGGAGCAGAGAGAAACCAGAGAAAGAGACACTATGCAAATCCATCAAACAGAAAAAGAGACTGTTTTCAGAGGCTCAACATTGGCATATTCATATGACCAGGAGCAAATGGACAATCTTTGGTTAAACAGTTTTAAGGAGAACTAGCAAACATTATGCTTTAGATTGTGGAATGATAACCTCTATTAGTCAGGAATTTTATTTTCCTCTCTCTCACTTTCATCTTATCTTCAAACATACACGCATTTCTACATATGAATAGATGTGATATGATTATCAACTAGATACATAAGCACTTGAATACTAGCTGAAGTAGTTTGAAGGTGCCTCAGAAGACAGTCCTGGCAATCTGCTCTGAGCGGTCACAGCCTTGGAAACCTGATGGAGTAGTTTTATTCTGTGCACATGGTGTCACCATGAATCAGAATCAACTCTAAAGTCAACTAACAACAACACACATACATATATGCATAAACATGTATATGCGTGTGTATGTGTGTATAATAAAGGAGAAATAGAACAGTGCAAATGCAGAAATTGTGGGAATATATTGAAAATGGTGCTAGGCCTAGCATCTAGTTTGTAAAGCTTACATTCAGTTGCTATGCATCTCTGGACAAAGCAGTAACATGTTGTAGGCCTCAATTTCCTATGTTCAAAATGATAGCATTTGATCCAATGTTTAAAGGCTTTTACAGAGCGTTTCTTGTATATAGAATACTGATCATTGGGTAAGGATATATTTCATCTTCAAAAATTTCTTCTCTTGCTTAAGAAGATTAAAAATGTTCCCTCCCTCACTTTTTTTTTTAAATCATGCCTCCTCATTTTAATTAAAATGAAAATCTCACAATATTCTTTACATTATTTAAAATTTTAAAATTCTGAGTTTGACGGAGATAAAAGTGAAAGTAATTTTAGAAGAAAAATCTGTTTTGAGATATACAGACCATATTCTTTCCAGCTACATAATATCTTTAACAATGGCAAGCATGCTTGCTGGCTGAAACTTTGGGAGCTCATATACTATTTAGGTCACTCTCACATCACAACTCTTGGCCTGCTTTGTTTTCAAACAATGCCTCTCAATCTCACTAACCACCCACCTCTCCAAACAATTCTTACATCTTTGGGAATCTCTATTGTAGACAATAAGACTTTTCATTTAAATGTTAACAATTTAAGATATGGAAAAGATAAAAGGAGCTAAATGCTCTGGTGGTACAGCAGTTAATTACGCAGTTGTTAACTGAAAGATCAGCTGTTCAAATCCACCAGGCGCTCCATTGGAGAAAGCAATCTGTCTCTATAAAGACTTACAGCCTTCGGAACTCCATGAGAAAGTTGTAGTCTGTCCTGTAGGGTCACTATGAAATGGAATTGGCAATAGATTTTGCTATATGCTCAGCACTGCATTTGTATGTATGCATGTATATTACATATGAACTTTTATGGCCATTAATTGATGCAATCCTCACAACTTCCCTATAAGGGACCTATAATAATTTCCCTCATTTTACACATGAAGAAACTACAATTCAGAGATAATACGCACCTTGCCTTAAGGTGTGTCTAACATTTGCAATGGTTTGATTTGATTCCAGTTCTCTCTGATTGGGGACCCTGTGCTCATTTTACTGCTCTGTGCTGTCTCTCTCATGAACAATCCGGGAGAACAGAAAGAAAAGAAAAAAGTTTATTGCTAACATATATGTTGGTTAACACTATGCAAAAGTAGCCTGGAAGAATCTGGTGGGAGGAGAATATAGCTATATGATAACTGACTAGTTGCTATTCAGTTGATTCTGACTAATGGAGACCCCACGTGTGACAGAGCAGAACTACGCTCCACAGGGTTTTCAGAGGCCCTTCTTCTGAGGCACCCTGGTGGACCTCAACCTCTAACTTCCAGTTAGCAGCTGAGCACATTAACACTTTGCATAATCGAGGGACTCTAGGTACAGATTATCCCTTGGCATCAAGTCCTTTCTGACTCATACTGACCTAAAAGACAGAGCAGAATTGCCTCATAGAGTTTCCAAGTCTATAAATCTTTACAGAAGCAGACTACCTCATCTTTCTTTTGCAGAGTGGCTGTTGGATTTGAACAGCTGAACTATTGGTTAGTGGCTGAGCACAATAACCACTGTGCCGAGAGGGCTTCTAGATATAGGGTAGTGGCTGATTAATTCAAATACTTTATAATGCTTTATAATAATATAGGGCCAGGTAGTAACCCAAGGGACAGGATGGTTGCAGGATGCATAAGATCCCAGACATACTGTGGGTTGAATTGTGTTCCTCATGTAATGAGCTGAAGTCTCAAATGCCAGTATCTGTGAATCTGACCTTATTTGCAAGAAGGGTCTTTACGGAAGCTATCAAGAATTGATGAGAGTGTACTAGGTGAGGTTGGGTCCTCAATCCAATGACTGGTATTTAATAAAAGAAGGACCATTTGGACAGAGATACACACAGAAGGAAGATAGGCATTTGAAGATGGAGGCTGGAACTTGAGTAATAAAGATACAAACCAGGAACACGAAGGACTATCACCAACCACCAGAAGATAGGAAGAGCTAGGAAATGAGTATCCCTTAGAACCTTCAGAAGAAGCATGACCCTGGTGTCACTTGATTATAGTCTCCAGAACTATGGAAGAATAAGCTACCTATTTTGCAGTATATGTTACTCAAGCCATAGGATACCAATTGAGCCATGCTCACCAGAAAGTTCTGTTTTCCAAGTGACTCACAGCAACAGCCCCGAACCATCAGATCTGGAAGGATGATGAATACAGAGAAAGGACATATCTCATCACTAAGGGTATGTGAACAGTAACACCAAGATAGGAAAACATATTTGCATATTATTAAAACCTCAGAAACCATGGCACAAATCTAGGGAATGAGCCTAAGAATATGCAAAAGTTCCAACAAAATGAAGACTCAATATTATGTTGCTTATTAAAAATAAAAGAAATATAGTATTCCTTACTCTTAACTAAAAGAAATGTGATATTCCTGAAAAAATGAAATGTAATATTAAAAAATAAAAATATAATATTATTTATTGGATTTATGGATTGAGACTCATACTGTTACATTAATGCACAGAAAAACCATCAGCTCAGGAATCATGTTCAATTCTATGATGTCTGTATTTGGAGCCCTGGTTGCCAGTGGTTAAGCCTCAGATGTTAACAATAAAGTCAGCGATTTGAACCCAAAAGGCACTCTACTGGAGAAAGATGCATCAGTCTGCTTCTATAAAAATTTCACAGGCTTGGGAACCCTGTGGGGAAGTACTATCTTGTTCTGTAGGGTCATTATGAGTTTGAATTGACATGATGGCAATGAATTTGGTTTTGAAGGAGTCCTAGTGGTACAGGGTTAAAGCCGTTGGCTGCTAACCAAAAGGTAGATGATTCAAACCCACCAGCTACTCTGCAGGAGAAAGACATGGTGATCTGCTTCCATAAAAATGTACAGTCTTAGAAACTCTCTGGTGGCTGTGTCTCAAAGGTCATTACAAATCAGAATCTACTTGATGGCAGTGGTGTGTTTTGTTTTGGTTATCTTGTGTTTAGGCAATTTCTATGACTGGATTTAGAGTAAGAAAAATGGTAATTGGCACCTGTTAAAATTTTTTTCTTTGGCTTTATGTTCTTGAACTTAATGAATATTTCAATTAATTGCATTCTACGAATCAAGAAACTAAGCCTCAGAGAGGCTAATTGACTTCCTCAAGATCACAGAGTTGATGGTGGTGCCTGGATTCCCACCCAGATATATAAGGACTCTAAGTCCTCTGTGTGATCTTTCCACTCCATCTGCAAAGTACCTGAGAAACATATCCTGGGAATTTACCCAACTATTTCTGCACAGTGACATAATCCCTACACTCCTGCCATAAAGACAACAACAAAACAAATCAGTTACCACTGAGTTGGTTCTGACTCGTAGGAATCCAGTGTACAGAAGTAGCACCGTGCTCCACAGGGTTTCAAGAGCTGATTCTTCAGGAGCAGAGCATCGGACTTTTTCAGAGGCGCCTCCGGGTGCAGTCAAACCGCCAAACTTTGATTAGTAGTCAAGTACATTAACCATTTGTGTCACCCAGGGTCTCCATCCATAAAGGCACCCTGACTTACTGCATTAATCTCTTCTATTTTTATGCCATGGATATTGAATTTGCACAAAATACCATCACATGTTTGGCAGCAATGCTTTGAGGAACGTCCCACAAGTGGACATGAATCCACTGTCACAGGTTCCATTATGCAAACACTATTCATGGAAATCACACGGCGGAAAAGAACACAGCAGAAAGTCTGGATAAAGACTGCTACTGGAAGGAGAAAGGTAAGTTAGTAAATAGAGCTTTGGAACACTTGGGTCAGGCAAAGTCAGCCCCTTTGTGTCCTCCCTCTGCTGTCTGCACTTGTACATATTGACCTAGCAGTCAGACTCATAAGAATACCGTAATGAAAAAAGATTTCAGTCAATCAGGACCCAATAGTGTGAGTAGAATTGACCAATGATTAGCATAATATTTTCATCCCTGAAACAGCTTTACCACCAAGCCTATAACAAAGCCTGCTTTGCTTAGCTGACTGTTCTGAGGTTTGATCAATTAAAGTTTGAAAACTGTTTTTATTTGCTTGGATTCATGGTGCAGAGTGCAATCCATTATCATTTGTCACTCATAGATGTTTTTACAAAATTTCCTTCTGAGGTAGCAGAGGAAATATTCCACACAGAATATTTAAAAATCTACTTATTTTAATTGATGAAAATAAGGAAAGCAATGTTTTTATTCTTTTCCCCTGAACTCATGAGCCAGAAAAGTAAGAGAAAGATTTCTGAAGCATCTCGGCTTATCCACCTTTCTTACACTCAATCACAATAAGCTTTAAACCAAACATGAACAATCTTAGGAGGATTCTGTTCCCTAAAAGCAAAAAAGAAGAAGAAGAAGAAAGAAAGAAGAAGAAGAAGAAGAAGAAGAAAGAAGAAGAAGAAGAAGAAGAAGAAGAAGAAGAAGAAGAAGAAGAAGAAGAAGAAGAAAAGAAGAAGAAGAAGAAGAAGAAGGCTATATACAACTACTTGTTTGTTTTTAAATTTTCTTGTGATTTGGGTGAAGGTTTACAGAGCAAATAAGTTGACCATTCAACACCTCAACAAACATTTTGTTTTGTGCCATTGATTACAATACCTACAATGTAACATCACTCATCCTACTTCCTCCCTATGTTTTGTTTCCATTCCTCCTTCTTTCCTATATCTTCACACCTTCTAAAGTTTTCCCTGGAAAAATGCTGTCCTTTTGCTTTCAAATGGTTGATTGATCTAATAGTACATGCCTTCCCTGGGGTTATTTTTCTCCTTATCTACCTATTTTCGGCTGAAACTTGAGCCACAGAGATGAGTTCAAGCTTGAAGGATGACTAAGGGTTATAGTCTCGGGGTTTCCAACAGTCTTTCTCTTTTTATGATTTTGGATTTAGTTCCACAATTTTCTCCCACCTTCTAACATGATCCAGGACTTTCTAATGTGATCTTTTTCAGAGAGATCAGTAGTGGTAGCGGGGTGCCTTCTAGTTCTTCTGGTCTCAGGATCATAAAGGCTAAGGTTCACATGGTCCATTAGTCCTTTGGATCAATCGTTTCAATGTGTCTTTGATTTCTTTCACTCATCTTTACTCCAGATGGGGAGGGAGCAATAATTGTACCTTAGATGACCATTCACAAGCATTTGAGACCCCAGTCACTACTCACCACGGTAGGATGTAGAACATATTCTTTGTAGACTGTGTTGTAAGGCTATATTTTTAAGTAAAGTATTTTTATTATTTTGACTGCCACCTTGACTGAAAAAAAAAAGAAAAAAAAATCATTCTAAATTGGGTCAAACAAAAAACTCATTGCTGTCAAGGCAATTTATGCATGTCATGGCATACTCTAGATACTGACAGAACATTTAGCTCACTGCCTAGCACATAATAAGCACTCAAGAAATGTTAAGTGTGATGAGACTCTCCTTGTCTAGAGCAAGGAAGAATGAAGAAAACCAAAGATGCATGGAAACAATTAGTCCAAGAGATCCTCAGCCTATATGACTATGAGACCAGAAGAACTAGATGGTACCTGTCAACCACTCAGAGTGGGATCTATGTAGGAGATCCTGGATTGAGTAGGAAAATAATGTAGAAATCATTAAAAAAAAGGGAGGGGGGTAATCAGATTTGCTGGTCTAATAGAGCCTGGTGGAACCCCTGAGACTATGACCCCTAGCTGCCCTTTAGGTCTGGAATTGAACCCACTCCTGTGGCTTCCAGACAAACAAAACATACACATATGAGCTGAATATTTACATTAGATAGATACACTCCCTAGAAAGAACAATCATGGGAGAATAAAAGGGTTGTGTATGCACAGGGAGACAGCTAAGGGTTCAGGAGTGCATGGGAGGGAAGGACACAGGGAAGAGGTAACTATGGAGAGGAAGTGGGAAGAGAGCTGTTGTATTGTGGAAAATTGCAGTCAATACCATGAGACAAAGTAGGAACTTCCATATGAACTTCTATATGGAAAATGAATTTAGTCTGTAAACTTTCACCCAACTCACAATAAAAACTTGAAAAATAAATGTTAAGTGTTAAATTCCAGGTTAGAAATAAAAGGTTACAATACACTGTCTTATTACTGTAAAGAGCCATCTGGAATATTCTCTTCCATCTTCATAGGAGTCCAAATCCTTCATGTCTTTAAAAACTTATCTTATGAAGTTGACCCTGATTGTTATACTGTAAGATTTTGGCTTAATTTAATTTACTATAGAATTAGGACATTTATTACATAAATTTTATTTACTATGCATTATATTTTTGAATAGTTTTTATATTTTTTTAATTGTGTGTAAGGATGCTATTATCTCTCTTCCTTCCCTTGTCACTCCATTTTGCCTTTGTCTATGGGGAGTATGTAAAGTGTTGCTCTGATATGAAATAAAAATGGCTACAAAATCCTTTTTCTACAGTTTGCTCTGCTCCGAAAATGTGAGTTTGGGATACTGGTAAGGGATTGAATGAAAAATGATATGAGGAGTGTTCTTACACTCAGAAAGCTAAGCAGGACCATGATGGGGAGAAAGGACAATAAAGACGGGGAGGTATGCTTATTGCTGGTTCTGCTATGAGTTCAAAATAAAATTCAAACCCCCACATGGTGATGAAGGAGTGGGTTTGCTGCCTGCATCCTTGATGTTACCTAGAATGTCCTTAGTGTTTTATGCCTCTACTGGCATTTTTTTTTTTTTCCTGGGCTTTGACCCAGGGGTACCAGGATCTTTATCTGGAACATTTTCCCTTCTTACCTCCCTGATTTTCACTTAGATGGCTCTTAAGGTTTCAACTCAAATATCTCCTCAGAGAGAACTTTATGAATACCTTGTCTTGCCACTTCTATTTTGTCAATGTCATTATATTTTGTTTTATTTTGATTTGCACACTTTTTGTTTTGTTTTGCCTCTCTGAAATTACCTTACAGTATTTATTAACTTGACATCTTGTTATTGCCTAATTCTTCCAATAAAATGAATGCTGGATGAGAACAGACATAGTGTCTATCTTTATAGGGTCATATCCTTTCGTCCTAGGATGATATATAGCTTAAAAAAAAAAAAAAAAGACCCACTCCCATCGAGTCAATTACGACTCATAGTGACCCCCATTGGCTTTCCAAAGCAGTAATCTTTACGGAAGTAGATTGCCCTTGGAGTGGCTGGTGGGTTTGACCACCAATCTTCTGGTTAGCAGTCAGATGGCTTAGGCACTGTGCTACCAGAGATTCTTACATAGCATATAGTAGCAATGATATCACTAGGGTTGGTGTCACCCCATGCAATACCTCATGGTTTCACGACCTCCAACAGATCTCCTCTTATACCAGAGCATACAAAATCCTTAGTAATGTTTATTGTCAATTTTAATCACACAATAATAGGTGATAAATATAGTAGTAAATTGCTTACATGGAATATTACTTAGAATATATGAATCCCAACAACAAAACTGTTTTGTTAAATCTTTCTACATTGAAATATAACATTATTAGTTACATAATTAATAACTGAGTAGAAGCTTTTTTTTTTTCCTGTTTTTCTCCTTTTCTTTTAATTATTACATAATTCTCAAAAAACTTACTGATATAGTTTCACAAATACTAATTACCATAATGGATAAAACACCAGAAAATTTAACAACTAGAAAACATTGGCAGCAGTGAAAACAACAGCATGTGCTTGTTGCATTTGCAGACAAAAGCCATGTGATTCAGAGTCACTGTAATTGAATAATGAAAATTTTGATCAGAATGCATTAGAAGTGTTTAGAAATAAATTAGCACAGAGTTTCAGCCTTATAAATGTATTGATGCTTGTAAGCTGGACTTGCAAAAAATGTTTTAAAGCCATGTTGTTGTTGTTGTTGTTATTTGCCGTCGAGTCAGCCCCGACTCTGAAACACTGCATAAAAATGTTATAGACAGTAATTTTGATATCATCCCCTCTGACATTGTCACCTCATGTGGTCCATACCCCCAGCTCCCTGAGATGCCACTGTATAGAAAATATTCAATAAATAGTTCTTGGAAGAATAAATCAATGAATGAAGGAATACAGGTATAAGGCATATTTAAGATTTCCACAAGACCAAACTGAGTTTATCAGAATTAAAGAATAGATGGGAATCAGGGATAGAATTATGAATAAAAGGAAAATGGTTGTCTAATGTGGCCCACCTCAAATATCACTATGACATAAAAGCATCAGTGTTAGTTGATAAATAATATACAGGTCCAGTAGAAGAGAGACCACGGGATTTCAACTCCCAGGATTTGGTGGAATCAAATTTGGTGGAAGGCATAGACTGGATGTCAGTGAAAAATGGTGGCGCCAGTGTATTCTCACTAAGTACAAAGATAAACATTGTTTATTCATCTGCATAATACCTTTCCTTATGTATGCTACTCAAAACAGATTCACTCTGAAAGAAATCTGAAGGTTCCGATTTACTTGAGAACTTGTCTCAATTTGGGGACTTCAATCATCTATCCTGAAGTACAATGGTATTAGTTATAGGATAATATCCATATATCTACAAGGAAGACCAGTTAATATGACTATTATTCAAATTTATGCACCAACCACTAAAGCCAAACATGAAGAAATTGAAGATTTTTACCAACTTCTGGAGTCTGAAATTGACCAAACACGCAATTAAGATGCATTGATAATTACTGGTGATTGGAATGTGAAGGTTAGAAACAAAGAAGAATCATTAGTTAGAAAATATGGCCTTGATGATAGAAATGATAGCAAGATCACATGATAGAATTTTGCAAGACCAACAACATATTTACTGCAAATATTTTTTTCAACAACATAAATGTCAGCTATATACCTGGACCTCACCAGACGGAATACACAAGAATCAAGTCCACTACATCTGTGGAAAGAGGTGATGAAGACACTCGATGTTATCAGTCAAAACAAGGCTATGAATTTACTGTGGACAGATTATCAATTGCTTACATGCAAGTTCAAATTAAAGCTGAAAAAAAACTAAAACAAGTGATGAGAGCCAAAGTATGGTCTTGATTATATCCTGCATGAATTTAGAGACCATCTGAAGAATAGATTTAATGCACTGAACACCAATGACTGAAGACGAGACAAACTGTGGAATGACATCAAGAACATCATACACAAAGAGAGCAAAAGATAATTAAAAAGACGAGAAGGAAGACAAGACCAAAATGGATATAAAAGAAGACTGAAATTTCTTTGTACAGAAAGTATCTAAATTGAATAGAAGAAAAGATGAGATAAGAGAACTGAACAGATGATTTCAAAGGGCAGCTCAGGAAGACAAAGTAAAGTATTATAATGAAATATGCAATAATCTGGAGTTAGAAAATCAAAAAGGAAGAACATGCTTGGCATTTCTCAAGCTGAAAGAACTGAAGAAAAAAAATTCAGGCTGCAAGTTGCAATACTGAAGGATTCTTTGGGCAAAATATTGAAAAATACAAGAAGCATCAAAAGGAAATGGAAGTAATACACAGAGTCACTGTACCAAAAGAGTTAGTCAATGTTCAGCTATTTCAGGAGGTAGCATATTATCAACAACCAATGGTGTTGAAGAAAGTCTAAGCTGCACTGAGGGAATTGGTGAAAAACAAGACTCCAGGAATTGATGGACTACCCAGTGAGATGTTTCAACAAACGAATGCAGTGCCAGAGGCACTTACATAGTCATGCCAACAAACCTAGAAGACAACCACCTGGCCAGTTGAATAGAGGAGATCCTATCTGTGCCCATTCTAAATAGTTGCAGCATTATATTTCAGAGAATGTTCAGAAATTCAAATTGGATTCGGAAGAGGACATGGAGCTAGGGATATCATAGCTGATATCAGATGGATCTTGGCTGAAGAAAAATAATCTTAGAAAGACTCTTAAGTTTTATTGACCATACAAAGGTATTAGACTGTGTGCATAATAACAACTGATCATAACATTTCAAAGAATGGAAATTCCAGAACACTAAATTGTGCTTATGAGGGAACCTGTACATAGACCGAGAGGCTCTCATTGAAATAAAACAAGGGTATTCTGCATGGCTTAAAATCAGGAAGGGTGTGCATCACCACACTTATTCAATTTATATGCTGAACAAATAATACAGGAAGCTGTGCCACTACTTCTGGTCTGCAAGCCCACACTTAAAACTACTTTTTTCCTAAATGTTTCTCAATAGGATGCTGCTGACAATTTGGCAAGACTATTATTTGATTAGTAGGAATAACTATCACATAGCACCCCTTGCTTTTTTCATTCCTCTTTCTAACAATTCCCTTCTGACAAGTCTCTGCTTATCCATGAGCTGGCAAACCTCCAACAGCCAAATATTTGCTCCTCCTGTGGCCACATGCACCTAAATCCATTTCTCCTTCTTTTAAAGGCCCCAAACTCATTCGTCCCTATAAGTAATATCCCACCCTGGTGGATATTTTTGAAAGACAGATTCAGGTGTTTGAAACCCCAGAAGTTCTGATTCTGTAGGTCTGCAATAAGCCTCATAAATCTCTATTAAAAAAAAA
>NW_006921838.1:2658877-2660255 GCF_000298275.1 Orycteropus afer afer
CTGGCTTTGCAATCTTAGTTAAATCGCTTGTGAAATAGGAGTTATAAAATAATAATACCACATACACTGGTAATAAAAAGAAATATATTTTATACAGTAAAATGAA
Organism: Orycteropus afer afer; assembly: GCF_000298275.1. NCBI lineage: Eukaryota > Metazoa > Chordata > Mammalia > Tubulidentata > Orycteropodidae > Orycteropus > Orycteropus afer. The sequence continues at coordinate 2,658,984 of NW_006921838.1, forward strand.
CAATACAAAAGTGTTCTGTTTATTTAACTAATTAAGATTCCACTCTGTTTATAAAGTATCTGAAGTGGAATAATATGAGAGAGAAAGATGAGAGAAAAGAAGGGAGTTTGCAGGAGAAGGAGAAAGAGAGGTGAAGAGAGAGGAAGAAGGGAAAGCAGCAAAAGGAGAGAGAAAAAGGAGAAAGAGGAAAGAAAAGGAAGGGAAGCAGCCAAGGAGGAATTGGAATTCAATTGTTGATACACGTGAATAAGCGCAATTCCCTTCCCTCTTGTAAACCCCCTTCTCCACTGCCCACATTGTTTACTCCGGAAGGAGCTTTGTTCATGGGTCCTGATCCTTTCTCTGTTTCTGGAGCTCCCATGCCATGAGCAATGCATGGGAAAACTGAAAGCTGCTGGAGGGAAGAGAGACAGAAAGTGACATGATGAAAAACAACAAACCCCCAAACACACAAGTATAAGAGCTTTTCTGCGGAAGTGAGGGATGCAAGTTGGGAGACAGGGAGGCTCTAGAGCTCCTTAAGTAAACAATGTGGTTTAAATTACATGCCCTTACAGGAGCTCTGGTGGCTTAGTGCCTAGGGCATTTGACTGCTAACCAGAAGGCTGGTGGTTCAACATAATAGTAGATATGCAATCAGTGAAGAAAATGCTCAGGTTCTAGACATTATGTTTCTATGATCAGTTTCTGATAAAACAAGAAATTAATGTTTCTCTTCTTACAAAATGTAGTGGACACAGTAGCTGACTCAAATTACATGATTTGACTGCTAACCAGAAGGCTGGTGGTTCAACCCCACCAGCCACTCCCCGGAAGGAAGATGGGGCAATCTACTTCCATAGTGATACCGCCTCTGAAACCCCAGGAGGGTTGCTATGAGTCGGATTTGACTCGATGGCAGGGAGAGTTTTTACTATGAATTGTGAAATACTGGGAAGGGAAGAATTTTATTTTTGACCACAGATTATACTTTTATTGAATGCAACATTATGATATGAATGGAAGTGTGTGTACTTTGTTTCAGGATCAGTGATCTATGTACACCAATGTGTATGTGCCTATGCATGTCTGTTCACACACATACACACATGTTATGCCTTTCTTCTTTCTTGCTCTTCTTTTTTAGACATGTTCCAGTCTATCTTCTGAAAAGATGGTACCCAGAATAAACATAATAGTAGATAATATGCAATCAGTGAAGAAAATGCTCAGGTTCTAGACATTATATTTCTATGATCAGTTTCTGATAAATAAATAAATAATCATTAAATT
>NW_006921838.1:2660355-2661339 GCF_000298275.1 Orycteropus afer afer
AACAACAACAACAAATATTGATAGGCTAGGGTATATATTTTAAGAGTTTTTCAAGTATTAACTCATTTTCTCTTGTAAAAAATTTATGGGTTAGGTACTATATTTTTATTTTTCAGATAATAACTCTGATATGTAGAGGAGTTAAAGGCAGCTGGGATGCAGAGCTAGAATCTGAACAGAGGCAGTATAGGTCAAGAGCCTGTGCTTTATGAGACCATGGAACTAGAAACAACCCCAACTCCATCCTAACATGTAGCAGGAAAGTAACTAAAACCAAACTCTCATGATTTCTTTTGATTTTAAGCTTTCTTTTTGGCACACATTTTGGATTGTATTTATACCTGTTCCAACTACAAATTTTATACTGTGAAATCTAGTCTCAATTGGCAAGATTGCTTGATTATGTTTTAATGTGAGTAACTAAGACAGAATCAATGGCCTATAGGTATACTGGATGTGGTGATAAGAGCTAAGATTATCTTTTTTTCTCAAAGGGTTCTTCTATAGAGAATCACAAGGGCAAGTATAAGATAATTTCCATGATAGAAAGTTTCTGCCTTCTTCACCACAGTATACTCCAGGTCTATAACAACTAGACTTGTCTCTTGGCCATGAAAGAAGACAGTTTAAGAAAGATGAGTGGAGGAGTCAAACCAGAGTCCAGCTTTGTGTTTCTTCAAAGTTTCTGAACTTAAAGGAAATGGTTCTTCTATACATTTTAATGCATATTAACATATTTTGATTCTTAGAGTTATCATTTTTAGACTAATTAGAATGAATGGCAAAATTTTATATTTTTTAAACTGTTTACTAAAGGAAATAATGAGTATAGTGAAGAAAACCATTGAGTCTGAGCCCCAGTATGACTATTTTCTAATTAGAATACTTTTTAGGAGCTCTGGTGGTATAGTGCCTAAGGCATTTGACTGCTAACCAGAAGACTGGTAGTTCAAACCCACCAGCTACACCTTGGAAGGAAGACTC
>NW_006921838.1:2661548-2662557 GCF_000298275.1 Orycteropus afer afer
GGTCTACAGCCTACTCTCTCTCAGTGTGTTTCTTTCCTTCTAAGTAGAGCCATGTGGAGATAAATGGAAGTTACCATTCTCAGGTTAGAGAATAGCAATGTTCTAAGTAACTCTTTCTTTAATCTAGCTTCTTCCAACTCATTGTCTCAGTCTTCTGGGTGAAGCACTAGTGGATACACAGGAAATGTCAAGTTTATTCAATTTTTTGGACAGTGCATGTGGTTGGTAGTTATTATTCCTATCAGGTAGTGCATATTTTATGCAAAAATGCACTGTTATGAGTCCATTAGCCAACAAATGAAAAAGTCCATTACACATGTAACATCTTCAGATGTGAAAAATTGAAGTTTATGATAAAACATACGTGAAAGGAAAGAAAAGGTCCAGATGAGAGCTAAGCTCATTCTGTTTAGCAATGTGCTCTCCATGGCTGAGCTGCAGATTTGGCTTTCTAACCCCTATAGTCTGCTTCTGCATTGAGAGATTAAAAAAAAAAAGCCTTCACTCTATGTAGCCTCCTCTGTGAATTTCACCCCATTTTATGTGCTAGTAAACATATCAGAAATTAACTACTTATAAGAAATTATAATAAATAAGTTATGAGAGCCTGGTGACCACCCAAAAACTCTAGGCCACTAAGTCAATTCTGACTCGTAGTCACCCTATAGGACTAAGTAGACTCCATACATTAACCACCGGATTTTCAAGGCTATAAATCTTTAGAGAAGCAGACTGCTTTATCTTTACCCTGTGGTAGGTCTGACCCACCAACCTTTTGGTTAGCAACTGATTGTTTTAACCACTGCACCACCAAGCCAGGTGAAATGCTCTGAAAAGGAGAATAAGGGCTGTTGAGTTCCATTCTGCTTTTCTCATGCTTGATAGCCCTAGGCAAGCCACTAGATTTTGTAAACCAAAAAGTGGCTCCCTGACAGGAAGGAGGTAGACTAGAAAGCACTCTAAGACCCTTTCAGTTCCCTATATTTCTTTAATTGATGTTATATTGCAA
>NW_006921838.1:2667032-2676196 GCF_000298275.1 Orycteropus afer afer
TTTGGTTTCTTGTTTTTTTGATAGAATAGGAGAAAATATGAAACAGTACCTCAAATTCCTAGGGGGGACGGAGAGAGAGAGTGAGAGAGACCACTGGAGTCCTTGATACTGGAGAACTTCTTGAGGCTACTGCCCTGAGATACTCTTCAAACTTAGAACCAAAACTAACCTCTCAAGTTCCCTTTTAGGTAAATAGAAAATTAGCTCATGAAATAATAGATATCATCAGTTGAGCATTGTGCTTCTTTAAAAAAAAAAAAAAAAATCACCTATATGAAAGTAAATAGTCAACAATTAAAAACAAGAATGAGAATATAAGGAGGTACGGAAACAAGATTAATGGAAACAGAACAACCAGAATGGAAATAATGTGAACATTCTTACAGTGTGAAGAATGCAACCGATGTCACTAGGCAACTTGTGTAGAAATTGTTGAATGGGACTCTAACCTTCACAAAAATACAATCAAATATTATTTTAAAAAGTTAATCAAAGTATCTATATCATAGAACATTTGTGCTTATAACAGTACATGGTTAATAAAATCCTAGGGGTGACTATTTTTAGTCATAATTTCAATAATCAGATAAAAGTAATAAGCTCCCTTTAGGGAAGATATATCTGGCAAACCATACACACACATATGTTTACAAGATGTCATTATATATTATGGTATTTTTGTTGTTGGTGGGGGCCATCAAGTCAAGTTCCCACTGATAGTGACTCCATATGACAGAGAATTGCTCCACTGGGTTTTTGGCTGTCATCTTCCCAGGATTACAGATTACCAGGTCACTTTCTCGCAGAACTGCTGAGGGGGATAATTTATTATAAATATGCAGCAAATACAGATATTCATTATTTGTGCCCATTCACATCACCACCATTTATTATATTATTTAGTTGTTTTTTTTTTTTAAATTATAGGATGATAGTAAAGTGTGCTCCAGGGTATTTTATGGGTATTTGTTTATACAACTATTTGTAGCTCCAGAGTATAAATCCTTCTGACTGATTACAAGTTCTATGTTTGCTTTCATGGTCTGCCAAGATCTTGCAGGATCTTGTTAGTCTCTGTTCCCTCGTTTGTAAAATGAACTGGAAAAGATAAAACGATCACTAAGTAGTTTTCAGATGAAAAGATGGCTTGATATGCCCATGTTCTTACTATATGTGATATTGGGCAAGTCACATGAACTCACTTTGTTTCATTTTTCTCATTCATAAAATGGGGATCATAATTGTGCCTACTTCAAAGAGTTGGTATAAGAATTAAGCAAGTTAATATATTTGAAATATTTAACATGGGTCCTGACATATAGAAAGTTTTCAGAAAACAATAGCAATTAATCAGCATGCACAGGAAATAATTCTTGAAATATTTAACCAGAAATTTGTCACCTTTGAGGGAATATAGGATGTATTCAGATGGTACTTATATCTGGCTGCCACTTAAATACATTAAACCAAAACAAGATATTTTGGACAAACAATTTCATTTAATTACTAAATTAACAATTTGCTTTGGAATCAACGAGACTAGTTTTCCCAAACTGAGCTGTAAAAAGCATGAATTCTAATATTAAGAGAAATCATTATAAAAAAAGGAACAGATGAAATGCCAAAGGGTTCTTTTGTCACATAAATAGAAGATGTTTTCATACTATGTGTCATACTAGAAGTTCAGAAAGATTTTGCCATTGAAAGTAATTGTAGACATTGTTTAAGCAATAAATCTATGTTGATGCTTCAGAGTGTAATTACATTTATTGACCTCCAAACCTTTTCTTTTAGGAGAATGTCTATTAACATTCCATAGAAATGGAGTTACATGGGGAGACATTTGAGGAAGTTCTGAATTATATAAACCTTTTTCTCTGTTATAATTTAAATTGATTCTCTTCCTCCAGATCCACCAGTAGGAAACCTCTTTGACCTAATTTTCTTTGTATAATTACCCTGCCATGAAAATGACTTTTTTGGTTTCCACTTGTTCTCTTGCCAGTTGCTTTGATTCTAACAGAAGTTTAGATGTCTAAAGTAACTCCCTTCATCTATAAAGGAGTATTATTTTGAAATTGGCAATCTTTATTTACAGTGGTGCCAAGAACCAAAGCTTTGATTTCTGATTAACAAAATTAATTTCTTCTGCAATTTGGAGAATTACACTCATGTAAGAACACCTACTGAGGGTGCCAGCTTATTCCAACAAAGCCATGGCTTTTAGATAACAAGCTTAACTTGAGTGGCACACAGTGCTATCTCTTAAAAATAGGAGATCACTTCCTCTCTGAAAATACTGCACAAGGAAAACTTGGGAACGTGTTTCCTAGTGAGAGGTTCTCTTTTTTCCAATAGGGCTGGAACTCTGCTCCAATCTCAACAGAAAAGAGTTTAAAAAATGCTTTATTATCATGGCAATCTATATTAAAAGAACCATCAAATTAAAATAACATGCACTGAAATTGTAAAATATTTTATATAATTTTAAATCTGCTTCATTTCCAAAATTATGTGTGTGGGGAGAGGTACAAAAAGCAGCTTCTGATAGAGAAGGATACTGTTTTTCTGCATTTCAGAATATCAAAAGTAATTTCAATATACAAATATGAGTACATTCCCTCATTCATGCATGTATTAAAAAAAAGAGTACTTGGGAGAGTAGGATATTTCTCTGTTCCATATATGTGTTTTACTCTTGGAAAACTCATTAGAGACATGTTCCATGATCAGGAAGGTTCTGATACTCTCTTCTGCAATCACTATAAAATATCTGACTCAAGGATATGTAAGGGATGTAAAGGAAGTTATAAAACTTGGTTAAAAACAAGTTGCCTTAATAAAGACGTATGTATTAATTTCCATTTCACTTGGTCCCATATCGCTAATCCCAACTGGATTAAAAATCATGAAATAAAAGAAAATAATGTAATTTATTGATAGTATGCAGCAACCTGTGGTCAAAGTAAACTTTCAAGATCTAGTAACGAATTGTAATTACAGAATGCTGCCCTGATAACCATGGTATCTTGAGTGCTAGTTCAGAGGTAAAAAGTCAATCTTGATGTGTCTCAAAAGGTTTTTCATTTGACAGTTTCTGAGTCTCCAGTTTGGCTGTCTAAAGACGTGGCAACACAAGTCACACACACCAACTCTGCCAAAAAGTGAGGCTGATTCTTTTTTGCTGAATCAGAAGATTCCTTTCTAATGGAGAATAAACTTGCCTGGTTATTTTACTAAAAGACCATCTAGTTATGCAGAGCTTTGGACCCTAGTTGGACAGAGTAGCAACCTGGAAAATTGTAGCAAAAAGCATTTGATTGAAATCACAAGACTTTAATATCCACAAGACAAACAATAAGTGACCACTAAATTTGAACTTCGCTCTAGGGTTTTTCTGGTGTAGTACAAACTTTTTGATCATAGATTACCATAGTAAGGTAAAAGGAATGGATAATAATCATAATTATAAATTAATGTTAATATTACTATTATTAGTAGTAGTATTTTATTGTGATTTGGGTGAAAGTTTACAGAGCAAATTCACTTTCCATACAGCAGTTCACACACACGTGGTTTCATGATATTGACTACAATTTACCCCAATACAACAGCTTCCCTCCCAGACTACAATTTACCCCTATACAACAGCTTCCCTCCCACTTCCTCCCCATAGTTACCTTTTCCCTGTGTCCATCCCTCCATGCACTCCTGCCCCTGAGCTGTCTCCCCGTGTTTAAACAGCCCTTCTTTCTCCCATGATTGTTCTCTCCAAGGAGTGTATTTACCTCAGGTAATTGTTCAATTCATATGCCTGTCTTTTGTTTGGCTGGAATCCAAAGGTGTAGGTTCAATTCCAGACCTGAAGGGTACCTAGGGACCATAGTCTCAGTGGTTCCACCAGGCTCTATCAGACCAGTAAACATGGTCCCTCCCCCCTTTTTTTTCCTTTTTTGCCAAATAATTTTGAGTTTTGTTCCACATTGTTCTCCCTCTCTATCTAGGATCTCCTACATAGATCTCCCTCCGAGGGGTTGATAGTGGTAGCCAGGCACCATCTAGTTCTTCTGGTCTCATAGTCATATAGGCTGATGATCATACGGTGTACCAGTCATTAGGACTAATTGTTTCCATGAATCTTTGGTTTTCTTCATTCTTCTTTGCTCTGGATGAGGAGAGACCTATCATTGCATCTAGATGGCTGCTTGCAAGCTTTTAAGATCCCAGTTGCTGCTCGCCAAAGTAGGAGGTGGCACAATGTTTTGTGCAGTATGTTATGCCAAATGAGCTTGATGTCCCCTGTGACAACAGTCCCAAGCCCATGGGTTCAACTACTCGCTCACTCTGGGTAGCTGGCTATGACCAAGAAGTAACTACAACCTTGTCCCTTGTCAGTTCTACTATACCCCTGGCAATTCTTACAGATCATACAAATACATTTGTAGAACCATTGTCTGCCAACCCTATACATGGTCTTGGGTATACTCCCTGCTAATAGTTCATCCTGTCTACCCATCTATCCACCCATATACCCATGTTTGCCTTCACTGACAATGCAGTACTGTATGTGCAAAAGGGTTCATCTTTGTTGTCTGTATTTCCCATGAAACTCTATATGTCTTCCTCTTCCTCAATGCCACCATGTTGATCACTAACATTTAGTATATTGCCCTTCTCTTCACCCAAATCAATACTTATCTCTACCTATCTAACAACATTCCCTACCCTACCCTACCATCCCACCCCTGGTAACCAAAAACGAAAATTGACTTTTACAATAATGGACTAATACAATATTTGTCCTTCTGTGATTGACTTATTTCACTCAGCATAATGTCCTCCAAGTTCATCCACATTATGTGGTGTTTTGCAGATTCTAAGTTATTTTTTAGGGTTGCATATATTCCTTTGTGTGTATGTACCATAGTTTGGTTATACATTCCTCAGTTGATGGATACCTAGGTTATTTCCAACTTTTTGCTATTGCAAATAGTGCTGCGATGAACAGGGGTGTGCATATCTCTGTCCATGTCATGGCTCGTCCTTCTTTAGGATATACACCTATTAATGGAATGGTTGGATCAAATGGTATTTCTATTTCCAACTTTTTAAAGAATTGCCATACTGTTTTTCACAGTGGTTGTACCATTTTACAGTCCCACCAGCAGTGTATGAGTCCTAATCTCTCCGCATCCTCCACAGCATTTGTTATTTTCTGTCTTGTTGAACTTTGCTGCTAGTGCTGGAGCAACATGGTATCTCATTGTTGTTTTGATTCGCATCTCTCTAATGGCTAATGATTGTGAGCATTTCTTCATATGTTTGGTGGCCATCTGAATATCCTCCTTGGTGAAGTCTCTATTCATGTCTTCTGTCCATTTTTTAATTGGATTATTTGTCTTTTTGTTATTGAGGTGTTGGAGTTTTCTATAAATTCTAGAGAAAAGTTCCTTGTCAGATATGTCATTGCCAAATATTTTTTCCCAGTCTGTAGGTTCTCTTTTGACTCTTTTTGGAGAAGTCTTTGGAAGTACATAAAAATTTAATTTTTAGAATGTCTTATTCATCTAGTTTCTCTTCTGCTGTTTGTGTATTTTGGGTTATGTTTGATAGTCTATTTATGTCATATATTAGGGCTCCTAAATTTGTCCCTAGTTTTTTCTTGAGGAACTCTATAGTTTTAGGTTTCACATTTAAGTCTTTGAACCATCTGGAGTTAGTTTTTCTGTATGGTGTGAGATACAGATTTTGTTTCATTTTTCTGCAAATGGATCTCCAGTTTTGCCAGCACCATTCATTAAACAAACATTCTCTTCCCCATTTAATGAATTTAGGCCCTATGTCAAAGATCAGCTGACAAGAGGTCAATGGATCTATTTCTGGGTTCTCAACTCTATTCCATTGGTCTATGTGTCTGTCATTGTACCAATACCAGGCAGTTTTGACTACTGTGGCTGTATAGTAGGTTTTAAGATCTGGCAGTATGAGACCTCCTACTTTGTTCTTCTTCTTCAAGAGTGCTTTGGTTATCCGGGGTCTCTTTCCTTTCCATATAAAGTTAGTGATTAGTTTTTCCCTATCCTTAAAAAATGTTGATGGGATCTGGATTGGGATTGCATTGAATGCATAGATTGCTGTGGGTAGAATTGACATTTTCACAATGTTTAATCTTCCTATCCACAAGCATGAGATGTTCTTCCATTTATATAGATCTTTTATGGTTTCTTGAAGTAGTTTTTTACAATTTTTTTGTATAAGTCTTTTGTGTCCTGGTAAGATTTATTCCCAAGTATTTTATTTTTTTTTGTTAGCTACTGTAAATGGGATTAATTTCTTTACTTCTTTTTCAGCAATCTCTTTGCTGGTGTAGAGAAATCCAACTGATTTTTGGATGTTGATCTTATATCCTGCCACGTGCTAAATCTCTCATTTAGTTCCAGTAGATTTTTGACTGAGTCTTTTGGGTTTTCTAGGTATAGGATCATATCATCAGCAAATAGGGATACTTCGACTTCTTCCTTACCAATTTGGATGCTTTGATTTCCCTTTCTTGCCTTATGGCTCTGGCTAGGACTTCCAGTACAATGTTGAATAGACGTGGTTATAGAGGTCATCCTTGTCTGGTTCCTGTTCACAAGAGGAATGGTTTCAGTCTCTCTCAATTGAGTATAATGTTGGCTTTTGGTTTTGCATAGATATCCTTTATTATGTTGAGGAATGTCCCTTATATTTCTATTTTGCTAAAATTTTTGCTCAGGAATGGGTGTTGGATTTTATCAAATGCCTTTTCTGCATCAATTGATATGATCATGTGGTTCTTCTCCTTTGTTTTATTTATGTGGTGGATGATGTTGATTGTTTTTCTAATGTCGAACCATCCTTGCATACCTGATATGAACCCCACTTGGTCACAATGAATGATTTTCTTGATGTGTTGTTCGAGTCTATTGACTATGATTTTGTTGAAGATTTTTGTATCTATATGCATGAGAGATATTTGTCTGTAGTTTTCCTTTTGAGTGATGTCTTTGCCTGGTTTTGGTATCAAGGTTCTGCTTGCTTCATAAAATAGGTTAAGGAGGATTCCATCCTTTTCTATGTTTTAGAATAATTTAAGTAGGATTGGTGTCAGTTCTTCTCTGAATGTTTGGTAGAATTCTCCGGTGAAACTGTCTGGGCCAGGACTTTTTTTTGTTGATAATTTTTTGATGACCTGTTCAATTTCCTCTTTTGTTATGGATCTGCTCAACTTTTCCACATCAGGCTGTGTTAGTTTAGATAAGTGTTGTGTTTCTAGAAATCTTTCCATTTCTTCCAGATTTTCAAATTTGTTGGAGTATAGTTCTTCATAGTATCCTGACATCATCCTTTTTATTTCAGTTGGTTCTGTTGTGATGTCACCCGTTTCACTTGGTATTTGTGTTCTTTGTATTCTCTCCCTCTTTTCCTTTGTTAAATTTGCCAGTTGTTTGTCAATGTTATTAATCTTTTCAATAAAAACAACTTCTAGTCTCTTTGATTTTTTCTATTGTCTTTCTATTTTCTGTTTCATTGGTTTGTACTCGAATCTTGACTATTTCCTTTCTTCTCGTGACTGTAGGCTTTTTTCTCACTGTTCTTTTTCTACTTGTTTGAGATTTTGATTTAAAGTGTTGATTTTGGCTCTTTCTTCTTTTTTGATGTGTACATGTTTTGCTATAAATTGGCCTCTGATCACGTCTTTTGCTGTGTCCCAAAGATTGTGGTGTGTTGTGTTTTCATTCTCATTTGATTCAAGGAATTTTTCTATTTCAGTTTTTATTTCTTCTCTTACCTGGTCTTTCTTAAGGAGGGTGTTGTTCAGTTTCCATGTGTTTATTCTTTTTCCCACTGATCTTCCTATAGTGGATTTATAATTTGATAGCATTATGATCTGAGAAGATGCTTTGCAGTATTTCAGTGTTTTTAAATGTATGAAGGCTTGCTTTATAGCCTAATATATGGTCTAGTATGGAAAATGTTCCATGTGCACTGGAAAAGAATGTATATTGTGCTATTGTCAGGTGAAGTGCTCTGTAAATATCTATAAGGTCAAGTTGGTGAATTGTATTGCTTAGCTCTTCTGAATCTTTGTTGAGTTTCTTTCTGATTGTTCTATCTTTCATTGAAAACGGTGCATTAAAGTCTCACTATGACTGTGGAGTCATCTGTTTGACTTTATAACTCTTTTAAAGTCTGATTAATATATTTTGGGGCTCCTTCATTGTGTCTATAGATATTAATTATGGTTATATCTTCTTGTTCAATTTATCCTTTAATCATTATATAATGTCCTTCCTTGTCTCATATGGTGGTTTTTGTCTTAAAGTCCATTTGATCAGAAATTAGTATTTCCACATCTGTTCTTTTACAGTTGCCATTTGCTTGATATATCTTTTTCCAACCTTTGATTTTTAGTCTATTTTTGTCTTTGTCTCTAAGGCGTGTCTCTTGTAGACAGCAAATTGATGGATTTTGTTTTCTTATCCAATATGCAACTCTATTGGTGGTGCATTTAATCCATTAACATTCAGTGTAATTATTGACGTGTATGAATTGGTTTCTGTCATTTTGTTATGTGTTTTTTCATGGTGTCCCTGGTTTCTTTGTTCCACATTATTTTCTGTGCTGAGCTCATTATGCTTATGAATTGTGTAATCCTTTCCTCTTTACTGCTGTTTTAGTATTTGCTGAATATTTGTGCTTGTCCTCTTTTTTTATTCTGATGTGAATGTTTATCATTTTTCTTGAGGTTTCCCTATGATTTACAATTTTTTCCCTGAGTTTGGAATAGTCTATTCTGTCTTGCAACTCTCTTGACTTCCTTACCATTTAGAAGTTTGGTAACTACACAGTATTTTCCCTCTTTTTGGTTTGTAGTTATCCTCATTTGCCAATTGAAGTCTCTCCTTCCCTGTTTACAATCTTGTAAGCTTATTTTACTTTGGATATGTCCATAGCTGTGGCTTCTGGGTTAGGTCATCTTGTGTATTAATGGTTGGTTCTTGTTTGCTATTTTTGGTTCTCTGTTCAAAGGACCCCCTTAGTATCTCTTGTAAGGTTGGTCTGGTTTTAACAAATTCCCTTAGTTTCTGCTTATCTGGAAATCTTCTAATTTCACCATCATATTTGACGGACAATTTTGC
>NW_006921838.1:2677356-2687099 GCF_000298275.1 Orycteropus afer afer
ACTTTTGCTGTCTTCTGCTCAGTTAGACAAAAATAACAATTGAATAACCATCAAAAAAGGAAAAGCAAGTAGACAAAAAGCACACTGTGTAATCAAACAGGAATAGTAACCAGAAAAGAGAAAAGGAAAAACAAAAACAAAAACAAAACAAAACAAAAAACACCTCAGTATCTGGGAGAGGGCAATAAGGGAAAACAGGTAGAGAAGGAGAGTAGTAAAGAAAAAAATGGGAAAAACGCAAAAAGAAAAACAGGGTATGGGGTTAACCACAAGAAAGAAAGAAAAAATGGAACCAAGAACAGGGAAAAAAAAAAAAGCTGAAAACTAGAACCTGGTAGGGGAAGAATAAAGAATGATAATAAAAAGGACAAAAGTAATACTAATAGTAGTAGTTTTAAAACAGACAAAATCAAACAAACTAAAAAAAAGAAAAAATCTTGACAGGGCAGAGCAGGGCACCCAGGCTCCATTGGAGCACAAACACTGGGATGGAATTCCTGCCAGCCTAGAAAGTAGATGGGAGTGAGGGATGGAGGCACCCCTGTTCACCAAGAGGGTGTGAGATATAAGAATAACAAGGGGAATATCACACCTTTCCAGTAGTCTGCACATCCGGAGTGCCCTTGCGGTTCCCAGCAAGTGGAGCCTGTTCTTAAATCCCTGGAATCTGGGAGAATGCTATTGCTTTAAATATCCATAATGGTCAAGCTGCTTGTAAATAGTCAAAATGGCTGTGCCCTCTGCACAGACACAAGTCTACAGCTCAGCCCCCCTTCCTCTTCGCTGCTTCCCCTTTTATTCCCCAGCCACCAGAGCAGTCCTCCATGCTAACAGGGTTGATTTTTAGGTTAATTCTTAGGTCCTACCACCACTCGGCAATATCCAAGCTGTCTGTGCTGTCAGGATGACTGCCAGACTGCAGCTCCATGTGTCTCCTTTTTTGGTATTTTCATGCAAATTCTTCTGCTAGTTGGAGTTTAATCCATTTCTATATCCTTCCCTTCAAAGCTCAGGGGTCCAGGATTATCTTCTGTATCTGTGTTAATTGGTTTCCCTTTTCTTTGTTGAAGAGGGTCTCTGCAGTCTTTCTGCCTATTCCACCATCTTGGCTCAAGTTTTCTAATGTTGAGATTTATTTAGCATTTATTATAGTCCAAAATTGCCAAAATCAAATCATATTATATAATATCCAGGATAATACTGTGGTATTGGCATCATTACCTTTTCATGAAGATAAGGAAAGTAGGCATATTTGGTAACACAATTAAGATTACATGACTAACAATTGGCAAAACCAAGATTTAAACCCAGATACATCATCTATACAACCCATGCTCTTAATCATTATGCATATTTTAATTAGAATTTATTACACATAACTCTAATTAATATAAGATTATGCCACAGTATCTTGTTTTAAAGAATTCCATAACATTTTGAGCAGTGTATATGATGTTGAAGGAACACTGGTGGCACAGTGGCTAAAACTCTTGGCTGCTAATAAAAAAAGTTGGCAGTGGAAATCCTCTAGCCACCCTCTGGAGAAATACAGTGCAGTCTGCTTCCATAAAGATGTACAACCTTGGCATTCTTTTGGGCTGTTCAACTGGGTCCTACATGGTCACCATGAGTCAGAATTGACTAGAAGGAAGCAGCTTTTTCTTGAGGAGTAAATCACATGAAATAAAATATATATCAAGTAAAATTTCGCTGAAGATAATTCAAAAATGGTTGCAGCAGTATATTGAAAGAAAACTGAGAGAAATTCAAGCTGGATTAAGAGGGCATGGAATAAAGGATATCACTGCTGATATGAGATGGATCTTGACTGAAAGCAAAGAATAACAGAGAAATGTTTTCCGACCTTTCATTTACTATGCAAATGCACAGACTATGTAGGTCATAACAAATTATAGATAACATGGCATAGGTAGGGAATTCCAGAACACTTAATTGTGCTCATGAAGAAACTATACATAGACAAAGAGGCTGTCGTTTGGACAGAAAAAAGGGATACTTCATGGTTTAAAAGTCAGGAAAAACGTGAGTCAGGGTTTTACCCTTTCATCATACTTATTTCAATCTGTATGCTGAGCAAATAATCTGAGAAGCTGTACTATTTGAAGAACGTGGCATCAAGACTGAAATAAGACTCACTGGTAACCTGCAACATGCAGATGACATAACCTTGCTTGCTGAAAGTGAAGAAAACTTGAAGTATTTACTGATAAAGATCAAAGATTACAGTCTTCAGTATGGATTACTCCTCAACATAAAGAAAAGAAAACGCCTCACAACCGGACCAATAAACAACATCATGAAAAATGTAGAAAAGACTGAAGTTGTTAGGGATTTCATTTTGCTTAGATCCACAATCAACTCATTAAAGCAGCAGTCAAGAGATAAAATGGCATATTGCACTAGGCAGATCTGCTGCAAAAGACCTCTTTAAAGTGTTAAGGAACAAAGTGTCACTTTGAAGACTAAAGTGCATCTGACTCAAGAGATGATATTTTCAATAGCCTCATATACATGTGAAAGCTGGACAAAGAATAAGCAAGACCAAAGAAGAATTGAGGCATTTGAATTGTGGTTTTGGTGAAGGATGGTGAAAATACCATGGACTTCCAGGGGAACATACACATCTGTCTTGGAAGGCCAGAATCCTCCTCAGAAATAAGAATGGCCATATTTCATCCCACCTATTTGGTCATGTTGTCAGAAGGGACCAGTCCCTGTAGAAGGCTATCCTGTACGATAAAGTAGAGGGTCAAAGAAAAAGGGGAAGACCCAAAATAAGATGGATTGACACTGTGGCTGGACCAATAGGCTCAAGTGTAGAAAAGATTGTGAGCGTGGCTCAGGACCAAGCAATGCTGCCATCCGTTGTGCGTAGGGTCATTATTTGTTGGAGCTGAACAGACAGTACCTAACAACAACATATCATATATATAGTGTTTAAAAATATCTCATTTTTCTTCAAATTCCATTCAGAAATGTTTCACCCACAGTTAACGTGGTTAAGCAAAAATGACTTGCTATGCTCTAAATTAAATCCCAGCTTACATTACTAAACACAAAGATCAAGGATTCTACAGAGGAATTCTAATCAAACGGGGAAAATGCAGATCATAATCTTAACTTCTTATGGATTCTAGACTTTCTGGATCCATGGAGGCTGGATAAACCCCTGAAACTATTGCCCTGAGATATTCTTCGAACCTTAACTACAAGTATTCCCTGAAGTCTTACTAAAAACAAGCAGTAGTTTAGTTTAACTGGTAAAATATGTCTGTCCTGATCACTATGCTCTCTTAAGAACTACCTATATGAGTCAAATGAACAACAGTAACTCAAGAAAGTTAGAAAGGAACCATAGTGGGCAGTGAGACTCTGTTAACAGGGGAGGGACAGCTTAGAAAAGGGAGGGGAGAATAGCTGCATAGCTCCAGAAATATAATCAGTGTCACTGAGCTGTACATGTAGAAGCTGTTGAATTGGTATTTTTTGGGGGGTATAATCTGAGTAACAACAAAATAAGTAAATGTTTTTAAAATCCATTCATTTCTTCTTCAAAAATTATCCAGAATATGACCACTCTCCCCACCTTCACTATTACCAATCTTATCCGAACATATCTTCTTTACGTGTTATTTCAGTATGTTGTTGTTGTTGTTATGTGCCATCGAGTCAGACCCGACTCATAGCACCCCCTCCTTGGGTTTCCGAGGCAGTATCACTACGGAAGTAGATTGCCCCATCTTCCTTCCAAGGAGTGGCTGGTGGATTTGAACCACCAGCCTTCTGGTTAGCAGTCAAGTGCCTTAGCCACTATGCTACCAGAACTCCCTATTTCAGTATACTCCTGAAGATATAACTAATCTTTCTCTTTCTCTTCCCCTTCCCAGTATTATCTCAATAGAACACTCAAAGTCATTCTATTAAATCACAAATTGGATTGTGTTTGTGTTGTCCTCAAAATTCACCAATTTTTGCTGTGTTTTTTCACACTCAGAATTAAAGTGATAAATTGCTGTCAGTGTACGACATGATCCATCTTCTCCTCACTCCACTTCCACCTTTTGCCAACTCCACATGTTCCGTGAACTCGTCATCTAATATATTCCTCTTCGAAAAAGATTAAACACCCACTGCCATTGACTTGATTTCAACTCTTTGTTTCCTTTTTCTTCAAGCAACAAGAATGCTTTATTTCCCCCTTTCCCATTTCTATCTCTTTTTGGCTTTTATTTAAACTCCCTGGTCTAAACATAATTTAGGGTTCATATTTATTAATGATGCATACTCAGGCAACTCCGAATTTTCTTTTTCTTTTTCTTTTTTTTTAATAGTGCTTCTGTGTTTCTTTCAAGAAAAGGTCTGCAAATTGCTAAACACATTTATCCATATCCTTTCCAGGGTTACATTTTATCCTGAGGGGGAGTCCTATAATAACACTGAATGACAATCAATAAATATTTCCCATTATTAGCAAGCTGTGTTTCCCTGAGAAAGAAAGAGAGAATAAGAGTCAGTAATCATTAATTAAATGAGGCAGAGGAAATAACTTGATGTTAAAATACAGATTATGATTTTCAGAAGTGGAAACTATGGGAACCCATAATTGAATGTCTTTAATATTCGTTTATTAAGCATTATAAAAAATGAGTTTCTGACTTTGGAATGAAGTGGGCCTTAAGTATGCCTCTTTCTTGCACAACAAAATTTGTAAAGGACTTTGTACTTAGGGAACACAATTCTGGTTAAGCTGCTCAGAGGGAAAATAGTATATCGTGAGCTGTGTTTGACTAGTAAGGAAACTGCACTCAGATCCCCGGTGCTCAGGAATTCCTTCCAGATGGCACATGAAAAAGAGCCTCCTTCTTTGGTGTGTATGATTGATTAGACTCAACCTGTGATTGCTTCCTGGGGAGGCAAGAAAATACAATTTCTTCTCTACGTTTTTTCTTCCGTCTGAGTGCTGAAATTGTAAGAAACTCAAACTGGAATATAACATTTTCCTGGTTTCAGAATTACAGACCCATCATGTTACCCTGCTCTAGAAAAATTCAATTCTATTTCACATCACAGAAGACAGCCTAGGACAGAGACAAGAGCAGTTTCTAAGGATATCCTGGCTTGGCCATTAGGAGCTATTTGATTCCCTGCTGCATTTCAATTTTCTATATGTAAACAGAGGTTCTAAACTTATTTAAATTGGTTTTCAGTATCCAATTTGCTAATAGACATAAAACCAAAACCAACTCACTGCCATCCAATTGATTCGACTCATAGTGACTGCTCCTTGGGTTTCTGAGGCAGTATCTCTACGGAAGTTGATTGCCCAATCTTCCTTCCAAGGAATGGCTGGTGGGTTTGAACTGCCAGCCTTCTGGTTAGCAGTCAAATGCATAAAGGTAACTTAAAAGTATAAAATAAAAATACTCCAGCAATTGTAAGATTATATAATTAAAATAGTAATTTTCTACCAAAGGGTGAGTTTTATCATACTACATAAAGGGCATTATGTTTTATCTGAAACAATCATAGAATGTGGATTCCAAAAAACACAGATCAAGACCTAATTTGGCCTTTTTTGGAGTGAGAGACACTGGGGAAATGACTTAATCACACCTGGTTTTATTCACAATTATATTAGGGAAAGTGGTACTGTCCACCTCACACTGATATTGATGGTCAATGTTTGTGAAAGTTCTCTGCAAATTGTCAAGTGGTAAGTTCAAATAGTATATTTCAGCATCACAGTGCTGATCTAACTGAAAAACAGTTGGAAATAGACTTGACAATTTTGAAAGCCTTGGCAAGGCTGCTGTATGCTAATGTTATTTTCCTAGCCATGAATAAAAAAGAAAATAAATGAATGAATATAGCTCTAATCATTAGTTAGAGAATCTTTGAAAGAATTCTGTCATGTATATATTAAATCTGATAGACTGAAAATGTGAATCATAAGCTATTGCATTGGTTAGTTTTTCAGTGCTTAACTATATTTATGTGAAGCAGAAGAGCCCATGTTTTCTCTATTGTGAATATCAACTATTAGTTTGATGTTACTTTTTTACTTAAATACATTTTGGCTTGTTGTTGTTGTTGTTGTTTGCCGTCGAGTCGGCCCCGACTCATAGCGACCCCTCCTTGGGTTTCCGAGGCAGTATCACTACAGAAGTAGGATTGCCCAACCTTCCTTCTGAAGAGTGGCTGGTGGATTTGAACCACCAGCCTTCTGGTGAGCAGTCAAGTTCCTTAGGCACTATGCTACCAGAGCTCCTCTTAGGGAGCTTACAGAGTAAAAAATATTAAGAAATGAACAAACAAACATATCTGAATTCTCATCTTAACTAGTTGACCACTTCACCATAAATTCCTTAGCAAATTACAATTAAACTATCTTTGCTCTTTGATTTTAAACTTCAGAAAATATAAATAATAAAGCTGTTTTTTACAAGATTGTTTGAAGATGGGGTCTTATTTGAGTCTACTGATATTAATACTCAATAATATTAACAATCAATCTATTATTAGTAGTAGCCAGTCACTCACCCTATTCAAAATAGCTTTTTGTAGCTATTCTGTTCCTCACAAATATTATTTTAAAAGGCCTATTGGGTTAAACTACTTTTTGAATGTTTCAGTCAAATGCTTACAGAGACCTTGATGCCTTTGACCAGGTATCCCATTATTGCCCAGACAAGATTTTCCAAGTTATGTGACTATTTCCAATCTATGTGTCTCTCACCATTGGTCTTCCTAATTCTATGCATTCTTTCCCCAAACTAAAGTACAACTCTGTCTGTTGAAGTAACTCTTCATAAATTAAGAGAATGTTAGACACCAAGAACACAGTCTTCAGGAAAATGCATTTTCCAGTGACACGAATGGATTCATTTTAAGTCATATGCACTTACTTGTTCAGTCCTCACCTATGTCACTACAGCTTCAATTGAGGACGCTGAGAACAAGCACCTGACAAAGTACAGATTTCTCATCCACATGCAAATGGAACGGTATTGACCTCACTGATCCCTTTCCTGACAGCCCAGATCATCTCAGCTCACAGTAATTGAGATGATGGACATTAATATTGGCCTTTAATTCTATTTTATCCAAATATCTGTAACTGTAACTGTCTGTATAGATATGGAGTCTCTATTACAAATCCATATTAAAAATAATTTCTGTTGAGTCAATTTCAACTCAGCAACCTCATGTGTGTCTAATTAGGACTACGCTCCATAGGATTTTTATTGGCTAATGTTTTGGAAGTAGATTTCTGGGCCTTTCTTTTCACGCCCTTGTGGATGGACTCAAACCTCCAAACTTTGAGTTAGCAGTCAAGAGTTTTAACCATTTTCACCACCTAGGGACTCCATAAATCTACACAGACATGGCACACACATACATACAAAATTTAGTTAATATATTTGATGGGGAAATATCAAATATCAAAATACATCTTCTTCTAAAATGTTTTCAATACCGAGATAACCAATATTTCTTATGTTTCATTGTGAAGCAAGGTTTTATTGTACTTTTATTTTTAACTTCTACTTGTAAACTGTGAATTTTCGATGCGTTCTTATTATGAAAGTGCTTATATACAGACAAAGCAAAAAATATCTTTGAAAAAAAATCTCATGAGTGTTTTTCCAAAAAGACAAGTACAAAAAGCACAAGAGTTAAAAAAAAAAAAAAAAAAAAAACTACAATGAAATCCCATATATTGTGGAGATCCAGAATTTCAATTCATTTCCCAGCTTTTACTGTTTGCTTTGTTTGTTTACATGTTTTTATTATAGTCAGATTACCACTACTACCATCATCATCATTAGCTGATGTTCACTGGGAGTTCACCAGACATCAAGCCTTGAGCTAAACACTTCCCAGCATAAGAGCAATGTGACTTCCAGGAGACCAAATGAGTCTTAGAAGAATCACAACCAGCATGCTGTATTGAAGCAAGGATGGTGAGACTATGGTTTGCTTACTTTGGACACTTCATCAGGAAAGACAAATGCTATCAAAGAACATCCTGGTTGGTAAAGCAGAGGGTCACCAAAAATGAAGGAAATCCTCAATGGGACAGACTGAAAAAAATCACAACAGTGGACTCAGACATACCAATGATCGTGAATGTGACGCAAGATCAGACAATGCTTTTTTCTATTAAATGTAAGGTCACCATGAGTTGAAGACAACTCAACAGCCACTACAACAACAACAACAATGGGAGGTATTCTCCTTAATTGTCACCACGTGGTGGTTCATTATACTCAGTTTCAGAAAAGTGAAGTAAATTGTTTGAGGTCAAACAATAGAAAAGAGGGTAAGCTGGGATTCAGAGTGCAGAGCTCCTGCACCACACAACATTTCAATGTGATTCAAATGTAAGCACAACCAAGTTCAGGACTTTGCCTACCTGCCTTTCAGAATCTGGGTAACATGACTACAGTATCAGTGATTAACAATCCCAACAGCTTGCCTTCAAGCTATTTCACATTGTAACAGACATGGAGATTTTTATGATATGTGCTTTATACCATCATAACTCATTCATGAATACACTGTTTTTCTCTGTGGGCATGGTTTTTGCATATCCAGAAACAGGGGGAATTAAAAGAAATTTCATTTCAGTGAATTTTTCAATGTGAAGTAATAATGATGTAAAATAAATAAATAAATGTAATCCTTTAAAGGAGAGATAGGAACTCACTCTGCTTCCTCTTGAAAATGATGGGAGAGTTCCCTGCCTTCCCTAATCCTTCTCCCGGATGGCTTATAGGCACTTGCACTGCAGAGAGAAAGTGGCTGTAGCTTTCACTCTCTGAAATGAGCTGGACTATCATCTGCTTATCTGATGCTCTTTTATGGACTCCTATCACAGTTAAAAGTGAAGATGAAGCTGATTGGACTTTTCATGTGTGCCAAGTGTTGGCTAATGCCCACAAAAGTTAAATCACACGTGGGAAGTGTCCAGCATGGAGAGCATGGATTCTCTTAAGTTGCCAGGGGACGGGGGTGAGTGTGGTGCCCCAGAAATTGGCAGAGCTATTTGGCTGGAGTCAGTTTCAACCTGATCAAGATGTCACACTGGCAATCTCAATATGTGACGGCTCAATATTATGGCAAACATATGGCTGCAAAATGGAAAAGGCAATAGCTTTCCCTGGGGATTCTGACTCTGCTGCTATCTCCCCTAATACTATCTCCAATACTGAATCTAGTTATCAGCCTAGTAGAGGGTTCAGAAAGTTTTTGGACCCTCTCCTCTTCCCTTACTCCATTTAGATTTTTTCCTAACAAAGATATGCTCATGGGTTATATAGGTATTATGTTAGGATTTTATCAATGCTGCATTAATAAAATAATTAGAATAAATCCCACCTGGAATAGCACTATGAAAGATTTTGCTTGGGATCTGCAGTAATTTAATTAGAATCAAATGACTTGATCATATATGTCTTCCAGTGTTTGCCACTAGTCTGTGCGTAGTGTAAATGGTTAATATTCTCGGTTGCTAATCCAAAGGTTGGAAGTACAACTCCACCCAGAGGCACCTAGCTAAAAAGGCCTGGAGATCTACTTAGTGAAAAGTAACCACTGAAAACCCTATGGAGTAAAGTTCTACTCTCATGCATATGGGGTTACTAGGACTTGGAATTGATTCAATGGCAACTGTTTTTTGTTTTCTAATTTTTAATGTTTGCCATTGGTGCCATATATAT
>NW_006921838.1:2687199-2692479 GCF_000298275.1 Orycteropus afer afer
GTTGTTGTTGTTGTTGTTATTTGCCATCAAGTCAGACGTGACTCATAGTGACCCCTCCTTGGGTTTCTGAGGCAGTATCACTACAGAAGTAGATTGTCTCCTCTTCTTTCCGAGGAGTGGTTGGTGGGTTTGAACCACCAGCCTTCTGGTTAGCAGTCAAGTGCCTTAGGCACTATGCTACCAGAGCTCCTATATATAACATAGCTGCCCCAAATAATTTATTTGAGTCACAGGATACCTGTATTGATCTTACTGACAATTACACTTCACCACCTCCTAAAGTATGAGATGTGGTTATTAGAATTTATAATTAGTACTTAAGACTACCAAAGAAGCCTCTCATCAAACATTTTCTCATGTAAATTTCATGAAAACCATTTGAGGAAGGTGCTATTAATATAATTTTATCAAAAAGGAAACAGGTTTAGACAAGGTAAGTGACTTGGCCAAGCTTACATGGTCAATAAGTGTCAGCGCTGGATTGTAACCCAGCAATTCTGATTTTAATTACTTTGCTGTTTCTACCACCTTATGCCACTCAGAAAAGGTTAACTAAATGGATTTGAATTAAGAACTAGGTAGTTGTTTGGAAAAAGCTGACCCACACTCAAAAATCAAACATTTTCTGTAATCTTTCTAGCTGGTGATGTACTCTTAAATTGACAAAAATAATATTTCCAAAATCCTGCATGCAGAATGACTTAGAAAACTATATATGATTCAGAGATCTCAACCAAATTTTCAGAAAAGTTGCTGTGGGTCAAGAAAGAGAGAGATGCTGCTATTCCCTGACATTTCCCATGCAAATGTTCTCTTTCTGTGGTCCCTGCGTATCTTTCTTTTGGATGTAAAATAATTAACTCAAGTATGTAGGGCGAGGATAAAAAAAATGCAGGCATCAGACAAGAAAGAGATGTGGACAAATTGACAGACACAATATGGGTTTTATATGTAGCTCTCCATATTGAAGGGAACAATTATAACACAAACATTTGGAGAGCTGTAGAGAAACCTTACCTACAAGTGACAGGGAGGCTTTTGCCTTATTGGAATTGGCTATTACAAAGTCAGGGAGTTCATCTTATTTATCTTTGAACTCCTGTGTCCAGGATGGTGTCTGGCCTTCAGCAAGTGTTCGCTCCCTCTACAGTGGATAGTGACTCTGGAGAATCTGAGCAATGAGGATGCTTTCATAATGAAAACCTTTATGCAAACTTATCAATTCAACGAGCTCATAGGAAGAAAGACACATCTTGCAGCATGGAGTGTGAAATGGTTTATTTTAATTCACATTCAGCTCTTTCTTCCTCGATTGAAATTCTATCCTTTACCCTGCCAAGGGCCACATTGCTCCTTTTTCCCAATCATTTGATCTCTTTTTCACCTCTTCCTCTATTCTTTATGGGAGCTCTGGTGGCATAGTTCCTAAAGCATTTGACTGCTAACTGGAAGGCTGGAGTTTCAAACCTACCAGCCATTCCTCAGAAGGAAGATTGTGCAGCATGCTTTTATAGTGATACCACCTCAGAAACCCAAGGCGGGGTCTCTAGGAGTCGGATCCGACTCCCCGGCAGTGTGTTTTCAGTGTGTGTGTTCTTTACTTTTCTATTTCTTACAAGCATTTATTATCTAGTAAGTGAAAGAATGAGGGTGTGGATGAACAAATGAATAAATAATCAGGAAGGGTTCAAAGAACCCTATGTAGAAATAATGAAGCTAACGTTGTCCTTAGACTGCGAAAGAATAGAAATACACCACAAACATATACCATTGGCTTTATAAGAAGAAATCTTGATTTAAATCACAGTTTACCAAATTCTGTCAGTTTACCATACAATAGTGGTGCTGTGATGCTAGAAGCTTTGCCACTGTTTTTTTTTTTTTTCCAAATACTCTCGGGGTCATCCCTGATCGACAGATTTCAGTGAAACTTCCTGATTATGGTAGACTGAGAAGAAAATTTTGGCCATCTACTTCTGAAAATTAGCCAATGAAACCTTAGGATGACAACAGAGCAATGTCCCACTTGCATGCTTTGGACATGTCATCACAAGGGATCAATTCCTGGAAGAGAATGTCATGTTTGGGGAGCACCAGCGAGGGTGAAAGAGACCCCTGGTGAGAAGAACCGGCACAAGAGCCACAACAATGGATTTGAACATGGCAACAGTTGTGAGGACAATGCAGGACCGGAAACACTTTGTTGTCCATGAGTACTAGCCAGTGCAAGAGCAGCTGTCTACTACTCATCACCAAAATACATTTCTGAGCTCTAGTTACCTCTTCTATAAAATGAAAATAAGAATAGCTAACAAAAATAGGTAAATGATATACACTAGTTTAAGAATATGCAGTTGTGGGAAAATTTGACTTTTTGTCCTATATTCCTCTATCTTGCTTGATTTTAATGTTTTTTGTGAATGTTTTTTGTAGGTGGAAAATCTATAACGTTAAAAAAAAAGAAATTGATAATTTCTAAATTAGAAGCCAGTTTTGTATACTAAATGAAATGTGTGCATATTTAGGTGTAGAATGAATACTTGTAAACTTACGCTTCCCTTGCAGCTCCCTGTATGTAATAGTAAATACGGTATTATTTCAGATCTTCTCATCCCACTTTATAACCCTCTCTTTGTTACAGTTAGCTGCCACAGTTTTATTTTTCTGGGTTTCAGGGTCAGTGGCAGAGATAGCATGAGGTGAAAGAGGAATGAAGAAGGAGTGAATAATAAAGGATAGAGAATCGCAGGAAAACATTACAAACCACTAGACCATTCCCCTGATGAATCTTAGTTCTTAGTGGTTCCTACCTAAAGGCCACTGTGTTGGTCTTTATGCCATATGCTAACAGGAGCTTGTCTTTTCATGGTTGAAGATATTGCAACTTCATATATATCAAATAATATTTAAGTCCACTATAGATGACAGGGGGAAACTCTGATAGCATAGTGCCCAAGGCATTTGACTGCTAACCAGAAGGCTGGCAGTTCAAACCCACCAAACACTCCTCGGAAGGAAGATGGGGCAATGTACTTCCGCAGTGATACTGCCTCGGAAACCCAAGGAGGGGTAGCTATGAGTCAGGTCCAACTCAACAGCAAATAACAAAAACAACAACAATAGATGACAGGGAGTTGTCTTCAAGGTTTATAGATTTTATTAAGTACATGATTTTCTCAAATGTTCTTTGAAAGGCCATCTCAATGAAATATTTAAGTATTCACAGTACCATATATAAGGGTCTCTGGTGGCACAATGATTAAGCACTCAATTGCTAACTGAAAATTTGGCAGTTCAAATCTGCCCAGCAGCCTTGCGAGAGAAAGATGTGGGTCACCTGCTTCTGTGAAGATCACAGCCAAGAATATGCTACGGGCAGCTCTATTCTGTCACATGGAGTCACTATGAATCAAAAATCTATTCAATGGCACCAGAAACAAGAACAGTGCTATGTATGTGGAGTAAAGTGCAACTTTCTGATAACTCTGAAAATTAAGACACACATTTATTTATTAAAAATGATTTATTTAGTTACTTTTTCTTTTTTTTGGTAGCAACAACCTGGACTCTTTTCTTTAGATTCATCTCATCACACTCTAGTCAAATGGACAAAATAAAAGAAAAAAAAAAAAGGGATATGACTAATTATAACACATGTTATCAAATTGCTACAAATTGGAAGGCTTTATTTTTTGGCTCACAGACTTCTCCTCATAGCCTAAGGCATCTTTGCAAAGAGATTCCCAACATCCTTACCTTCTCCAAACAAAATTATAATAAAATAAATCAAATTGCAATAGGTTTTAGCCCCCTGGTAACGTATGTCAGCCTTTTTATTTCTTGTTTATTTTACCAGGAAATCCGTGATAAAATTCACAGCTCTGAGCTCTAGAAACCCAGTGGGTGTATGTTAGTGAAATGAACTTAACTCTCAATTATAATTAAAGCTAGTTGTCTACAAGAGGATTTTTCTTTAACCTCACCTAATACAACCATGGCTCCTGTTCTACAGGCTTCATTAAATTTCTCAGCTTCCTCAGGGATTCCCAGGCTCTGGAGAGCTAAGTGATGCTTGATATTCAAGCTCACCTTCAAGCAGGACATAAAGGGCATGCACATAGATACATACAAAGTAGTATATTTAGATAATACACAACTAAATACAAAAACAATCTAAGGAGAAAACATTTGTTAGTTAGAGGACAATCAGGAGAAGCTTCATAAATATGGTATTTGCCCTAGACTTTGAGGAAGATGCTGGCTTTTGCAAGGAGAACAGGGAAGAAGGCAGTTAAGCACAGGAACACTATGAGTAGGGGTGGAAGTGAGGGGCGGGGGGAGGAACATTTTCATGCCCAGAATATACAGGAAAACACAGACCCTCAGAATTTAGAGCAACCAAATAGGGTCTATGAGAGATGGCCCTGCCTCCAGGCAGGAAACCCTTCTTTTAGGAATTAACAAAATTAAAATTTGAGCTGTGAAACTGTACCATTTTAGGGCTAATCATGGGTACAAAGACATATGTAATGACATCTCAGAAAGTAAAGGAAAACCAACTAAAACTCAAAAGGATAAGAAAGGTAGAAAATGGCATATAAGCAGCATGACTCATCTCCTGATTTTACTCACCCAGATCCATCTCTTTCTGATCATAATAACTCTGCATAGGTTTAAAAATGACTGTTTGAGGCATATGAGCTGAACATTTACATTAGATAGATACACTCCTTGGAGAGATCAATCATGGGAGAATAGAAGGGCTGTGTATGCACAGGGAGACAGCTTGGGGGACAGGAATGCATGTGAGGGAAGGACACAGGGAAGAGGTGGCTATGGGGAGCAAATGGGAGGAAAGCTGTTGAATTGTGGGAGATTACAGTCAATGTCATGAGACAAAGTATATGTGAACTGCTGTATGGAAGATGATTTTGCTCTGTGACCTTTCATCCAAATCACAATAATAAAATAAGAAGAAGACCATTCGGTAAGACCAACTGCATGCCATCTTCTTCATCTCTTGAATCTTTCTTCCATTCTGAGAAGCTCTATATTCACAAGCACACACCAACATTTCCTATAATTTTTTAAAAAATAAATTGACCATTCTCTATATTAATAAGTCACTCAAAGCCGTCAAGAGTCCACACATTGTATAATACCCCGTTTCTAAATTTCAGCCTCAGCACAATTAGATCACCTACTGATCTGCACTGAACACTTTCCCTTGTTACCCTCCCGAGAGGGACCGGGTCTCCGGGAGCAAGGTAAGCACGGGCG
>NW_006921838.1:2696004-2718853 GCF_000298275.1 Orycteropus afer afer
GGAGATGGATTGATAACGGTGGCTGCGATGATGGGCTCAAGTATAGCAGGCATTGTGGGGCTGGCGCGGGATCGGGCAGTGTTTTGTTCTGCTGTGCATGGGGTCGCTATGAGTTGGAAACGACTCGACGGCACTTAACAACAACAACAACAACTAAAAAGAAAATGAAAGAAGAGTCTTCCAACGTTTATAAATGGTTGCATATAGATTACTTTTTTCAAAGCTATAATACTATGAAAGAGAGTATGATTATTGTACTTCCTTCATCATAAACTCAGCATTTAAAAAAAAAGGCTCCTAATTTTTTCACCCCAAAGATCTTCCACAATCATCCTTATCTCACTAAGTCACAATTCAAATTTCCATCTGTTCAGGCCAAAGATATTTAGAACTATTCTTAATATCTGTCCTTCACATCCCACCACTACTGATTACAATAATTCTATCTACATAAAACATATTCAGAATCCAATCACTTCTACATCTACCACCAAGGTCCAAGACACCATCATCTTTCCCACATATTATTATAATAGTTTCCTGTAGTGGTTACATTTGTGTGTCAACTTTGCTGTGCCTGGTTGAGTGGCTGGCCAGCTGGTGGTAGTTATTCCCCAAGATGAGACTGGCAATCAACTCCATGGTGGGATCTACCACAAGCAGCTGAGTAGCTGCTTTAGGGATGTGGGCTGCTTCCCATATATAAGAAGCAGTTTTGGGAATGGTCTCTAGCTTATGGAACCTTGAACCCTGCATGTAGCTGTGTCATCCATCGTTCAGCAGCCTGCCATGCTCTGCCGACCTGGGGACTTACAATGGACTTGAATTAATGGCCTGCCGTGTGATTTGGTAACATCAGGACAATGACTTGTTATTTGTCAACCTTGGGCTTGGCAACCTCAGCAGCCAGCAGCTGTCTGAGTGAAGAAAAGCCCCTAGCTTCAGTGGGGCAGGAGCTAGAGGCAGAGCTGAAGCCCAGGATTAAGGGGCTTTCACCCAGCCCCTAGAACTTGGCACTTTGAACTTGGACTTAAAGCCTCTAAATTGGAAGAATAAAGTCCTGTTTGTTTAAGACATTCCATTTGTGGCATATTCTTGTCAGAGCGGCACTAGGTAACCAGAACACTTCCTAACTGTTCTCTCTTCTTCCGTTCTCATCTTCTTTCAATTAATACTCATCACAGAAGGCGGAGGGATCAAATTCATTGCCCCACACTTCCTATCATTATGATGTCACTTCCTGTCATTTTCTTCTCTGTGTACTTCTGTTCAGCTACTCTAAAGACCTTGCTGTTTCTCAGGCATACTAAGGATGCTCCCCCTTCTGCGCTCCCCATTTGCTTCCTCTGCCTGAAAATCTTTGCTCCCAGATATTTGCATGCCTCATTCTCTCATCTTTTTCAGGACTTCCTCAAATGTACTTTCTCTGATACCTGCGCTAGCTATCACTTTAAAATTGCAATGCACTTCCATTCTAGCATTATTTATCCCTTTCTTACTTTACATTTCTCTGTAGAACTTAGCATCATCTAAATAACATGTTCACTATTATTTTATTTTACTTGTTTGCCTGTCCCCTGTCCTCTGCTATATAAGATATATGAGAGCTAGAATTTGTGTTCTTGTTTCTCTCCATTGTGTCTTCACACAATAGTGCCCAACTCATACCGAATGCTTAGCAAATATTTGTGAGATGAATTAATTAATTTACACAAGTTAAGTAATTAATTTGGAAAAAAAAAAAACAGAAATTGATTTATGATTCAGTTCCGCTTCTGTAAGTGATGAGCTATTGACCTCTTGCAAAACACTGACTCTTTCTCAGCCTTATTCTGTAAAAAAGAAATAGTATTGAGTATTAAATAAGATGATAAATGTGAAATACCTAGGGCATAGTAGATGTTAACAAGATGTTGATTGCTATTGTTGATGATAAAATAATATTTACAATAGCCTTTTAGAATAACATTTTCAATCTTCACTAAATGGAGAAAATTCTATGTTTTTCTCAAAGAATGAATACATATGAATTAAATAAAATGTTTAAAAAATGTATGTTAAATTGTCCATCTGACAGTTTGTCCCATAGAAGGTCCATAATGGATGGTTGTTTTAATTGAAGCTAAAATAGTCTACATACTTTCTTTTTCTTTTAGTTCTGTGCACCAAATTTCTTCACTTCAAAAGTAGTTCACAATCATGGGGGATTGGAAAGATTTTATAAATTCTAAGATTTAATCTATCGTGTTTCTAAAAGTGTGCTTTGCCTAAGGGTTCTCTAATCAGTTTTTGAGTTGCAGTGAGTAAGAATAAGGATTCTTCAAGGCATGCTTAACAGCTTCATGCACCAAAGTAGGTGGCCCTTGTTAAAGAGATTTTTTTTTTCCAACTTCAGGAAAATCCTTAAAGCCTCCCTCAGTTGTTATTTGCTATCAAAAGCATGGGAACTGCTGGGGAGGCATGCTTGCAACTTTTCTTCCTATAGGCATCTACCGGAATAAAAGTAACACTTTGTTATAATTGCTAGGAAAAGGCTCACCATTAGTGTCCAGAAAAATCACTTCAGCTAATTAACCAGTGAAAAAACCTTGTAGCATGATTTTCTTTTGCAAAATCATTTGAAGACAAATCAAGGGGTTTTATGAAAAGGATACTGGAGCCAGCTTGTGCCAGCCCATAAATGGTGATTCCATATACCTCTTCCCATCTCTACGGTCAGTGATAACACAATAGTAGTTGACATGAGCCCTAGTGAGAATATTTACACCAAAGAAATAGGCAAACACTACAAATAAGAGCCATCTGTTTGTCCTCAGGCAGCAGGTTTTCCAGCATACCACGGTGCTACTTTCTGTAGTATATAAAATAAATAACTATTCATTTAGCTATTTGTTATTGCCATGCTTTCTCTGCCCAAGGCCCTGTATTGAGGAGTTTCTTTCTGAAATACATTCATTCCATTCAGTTGAATAGAATGCTTGTCTCAAATTGTTTTACTGCCTTGAAATTTCTGGTTTATGGTTTGGTTTTGCACACTAACTATGTCCTGTGAAACAGTTTGCTTTACTGCAGAGATATTTCGTTGTATTTGCAACATGAATATGAAGCTTACAGATGTAAAATGTGACAAATGGAGCATAAGGAATTCTCATGACATTCAGCGTATTTGTCACTGGAAAAAAGATGTTTGGAGGAAATTGAGGTGCTGCCAATAATATGTGGTAGGCTGATAGGATAAGGGTGGAAATCAACTACTCCAGTCTTCACAGATATGGTCTAATTTTTCTCTGAAAAAGTACTCCAGATACACCTGGAAATTTTGGAAATCATGTTTAATAAGCTAGAATATGGCAAGGAGATGCAATCGCTCTGATTGTGTTCTCTTGAGTTTCTCACCTATCACCTCTCAGACCTCAACTAGGTCATGTCAAGTTTTCTCAGAAGAATTCACTAAATCTTGTATTTCACAGTAGAAAGACTGCAAAATTACATTCAAGACCATGGAAATAAAAAGTATCTACAACTATTTACCACATTTTTTATACAGTTAAAACTTTATCAACTTTTATATTTTGAGTTTAACTTTGGGAATAAAATTAATATTTTGTAAGGAATTTCCTATGTATCTTAGGCTGGGTCCTCTAAAGAAGCAAAGCCAGTGACGTTTACACATGAATAAATGTAATATATGTACACAGAGAGATTTATCTCAAGGAAAAGGCTTACAGAGTTGTAGAAGCTGTTGTTGTTGTTAAGTGCTGTTGGGTCAGTTTGGACTCAAAGCAACCTTACCCACAAGGGAGTGAAACACTGGCCAGTCTGCCACCATCCTCATAATCATGGCTATGCTTGAGCCCATCGTTGCAGCCACTCTGTCAGTCCATCTCATTGAGGGTCTTTCTCTTGTTCACTGACCCTCTCTCTTACCAACCATGATATTCTTCTCCAGGAACGAGTCCCTTCTGACAACATAACAAAGGACACAAGACAAAATATGGCCATTCTCTCCTCTAAAGAACATTTGGGCTGTACTTAATCCCACAATAAATTTTCTATACTCTTTGCCAACACCACAATTTCAATGAATACATTCTTCTTTGGTCTTCCTTCTTCATTATCCACTACTCACATGCATATGAGGCGCTTGAAAATATCTTGCTTGGGTCAGGTGTTCACTACTCTTCAAAGTGACCTCTTTGCTCTCCGACACCTTAAAGAGGTCTTTGGCAGCAGATTTTTCCCTTGCAATATATAATTTGGTCTCCTGACTGCTGCTTCCAAGTACACCGATTGTGTATCCAAGGAAAATAAAATCCTTGACAACTTTAATCTTTTTTCCATTTGTCATGATATTGCTTATTGGTCCACTTGTAAGGATTTATGTTTTCTATATGTTGAGGTGAAATCCATAATGAAGGCTTTAGTTTTTTCTTTTCTTCTTTTTTTTTTTTAATTGTGACTTGGGTGAAAGTTTACAGAGCAAATTCACTTTCCATACAGCAGCTCACACACACTTTGTCTCATGACATTGACTGCAATTTCCCACAATGTAACAGCGCCCCATAGTTACCTTTCCCCTGTGTCCTTCCCTTCCATGAACCCCTGCCACCCCCCCCACCTATCTCCCTGTGCATACACAGCCCTTCTATTCTCCCATGATTGATCTCTCCAAGGAGTGTATCTACCTAATGTAAATGTTCAACTCATATGCCTGTCTTTTATTTGTCTGGAAGCCACAGGAGTGGGTTCAATTCCAGACCTAAAAGACAGCTAAGGGCCATGGTCTTAGTGTTTCCATCAGGCTCTATCAGATGAGCAAACTTGGTCCCTTTTTTTTTTTTTTTTTTTAAATGATTTTGTGTTTTGTTCCACATCATTCTTCCGCTCAATCCAGGATCTCCTACATAGATCCCCCTCCAAGTGGTTGACAGTGGTAGCCAGCACCATCTAGTTCTTCTGGTCTCATAGTCATATAGGCTGAGGATCACTTGGTGTACCAGTCACTTGGACTAATTGTTTCCAGGAATCTTTGGTTTTCTTC
Source organism: Orycteropus afer afer (assembly GCF_000298275.1). Taxonomy (NCBI): domain Eukaryota; kingdom Metazoa; phylum Chordata; class Mammalia; order Tubulidentata; family Orycteropodidae; genus Orycteropus; species Orycteropus afer. Next base: position 2,701,046 of record NW_006921838.1, read on the forward strand.
ATTCTTCTTTGCTCTGGATGAGGAGAGACCCATCGCTGCATCTAAATGGCTGCTTGCAAACTTTTAAGATCTCCGTTGCTACTCACCAAAGTAGGATGTGGAACAATGTTTTTGTGTAGTATGTTATGCCAATTGATCTTGAAGTCCCCTGCAGCTATGGTCCCATGCCCACAGGTCCAACAACTTGCTCCCTCTGGGTAGCTGGCTGTGGCCAAGAAGTGACTACAACCTTCTCCCTTGTCAGCTCTACTATATACTTGAACATTCTTACAGATCATACCAATATACTTGTAGAAACATTGTCTGCCAACCATATACAAGGTCTTGGTCACATTCTCTACCTGCATAGACATACCTAATCATTCAGCCTGTCAACCCATTTATTTACCCATATATAAATGTTTGCCTTCATTGACAATGCAGTATTGTATGTGCAAAAAGGTTCATCTTTGTTGTCTGTACCACCCGTGCATCAATCTATGTCTTCCTCTTCCTCAATGCCACTGTGTTGATCACTCACATTTGGTACAATGCCCTTCTATTCACCCAAATCAATACCTGTCTCTACCTATCAAACAGTGTTCCCTCCCCTCCCCTCCTACCTCTGATAACCAACAAAGAAAATTTCCTTTCATATATAAACTTTTCCTTGACTTTTTACAAACAGACTAATACAATATTTGTCCTTCTGTGACTAACTTATTTCACTCAACATAACGTCCTCCAGGTTCATCCAGTTATGCGGTGTTTTGCAGATTCTGTTATTCTTTAGGGTTGCATAGTGTTCCATTATGTGTATGTACCATAGTTTGGTTATCCATTCCTCAGCTGATGGACACCTAGGTTGTTTCCATCTTTTGGCTATTGTAAATAGTGCTGCGATGAACATGGGTGTGCATATATCTGTTCTTGTCCTGCCTCTCACTTCTTTAGGATATATACCTACTAATGGAATGGCTGGGTCAAATGATATTTCTCATTCCAACTTTTTAAGGAATAAACATACTGCTTTCCACAGTGGTTGTATCATTTGACAGTCTCACCAGCAGTGTATCATAGTCCCAATCTCTCCACATCCTCACCAGTATCTGTTAGTTTCTGTCTTGTAGAACTTTGCTATCACTACTGGGGCAAAATGGTTTCTCATTTTTGTTCCAATCTGCACCTCTCTGATGGCTAACGATCGTGGGCATTTCTTCATATGTTTGTTGGCCACCTGAATATCCTCTTCGGTTAAGTGTCTATTGATGCCTCCTGCCTATTTTTTAATTGGATTATTTGCTTTTTGCTATTGAAGTGTTGGAGTTCTCTATAAATTCCAGAGTTAAGTCCCTTGTCAGATATGTCATTGCCGAATATTTTTCCCAATCTGTAGGTTCTCTTTTGACTCTTTTGGAATAGTCTTTGGAAACTCAAAAACAATTTAATTTTTAGAAGGTCCCATTCATCTAATTTCTCTTCTGCTGTTTATGCATTTTGGGTTATGCTTGAGAGTCTATTTGGGTTATGCTTGATAGTCTATTTGGGTTATACTTGATAGTCTATTTATGCCATATATTAGGGCCCCTAAATTTGCCCCTAGTTTTTCCTTGAGGAATTTTAGAGGTTTAGGTTTCACATTTAAGTCTTTGATCCATCTGGAGTTAGTTTTTGTGTATGGTGTGAGGTACAGATCTTGTTTCATTTTTCTGCAAGTGGATATCCAGTTTTGCCAGCATCATTTATTAAACAGACTATCTCTTCCCCATTTAATGGATGTTGGCCCTTTGTTAAAGATCAGCTGGCCATAGGTTCATGGATCTATTTGTGGGTTCTCAATTTTATTCCACTGGTCAATGTGTCTGTCACTGTACCAATACCATGCAGTCTAGTTTTTTATCTTCATCAGTGTTTAACAACTTCTTCACTCTCAGCAAGTAAGTTTGTGTCATCTGCATATCAGAAGTGGTTAATGAGTCTTCCTCCAGTCCTGATGCCACATTCTTCTTCATACAGTCCAGGCTCTCAGATTGTTTGCTCAGCATACATATTGAATAAGTATGGTGAAAGGATGCAACCCTGACACACAACTTATCTGATTATAAACCATACAGTATCCCCTTGCTCTGTATGAATGACTGCCTCTTGGTCTGTGTAAAGTTCCTCACAAGCACAATTCAGTGTTCTGGAATTTCCATTCTTCAGTTCTCCATTATCCATATTTTCTATATTCTCCATTATCTATTTTTCTTATGATCCACACAGTCAACCATTTGCACAGTCAATGAAATACAGGTAAACAACTTTCCAGTATTCTTTACTTTCAGCCAAGATCTATTTGAAAGCAATAATGATATCTGTTGTTCCATATTCTCTTCTGAATCTGTCTTGAATGTCTGGTAGTTCCCCATCCATATCTTTCTGCAACTGTTTTTTTTAATTACTTTCAGCAAAATTTTACTTGTGTGTGATAATACTGCCACTGTTCATTGATTTCTGTATTCTGTAGGATCACCTTTTTTTCGAATGGGCACAACTATGGATCTCTTCCAGTCCATTGGCCAGGTAGCCATGTCCCAAATTTTGGGACATAAAACAGTGAGAACCTCCAGTGCTCTATCTATTTATTGAAACACGTAGAGATTGGCAAATCCCAAATCCATGGGTCAGACATCAGGCTGGAGGTTTCTACTGACTTATGTAGCTGTAGGAGCGAACAAACTCAAGATCAGCTGGTCAGACAGAAACTTGCTAGCTCACAGGCTGAAGAGCCTGACAAGTCCAAAGTTGACAGGTAAGATGGCAGGCTGCAGGCTCACAAGGTTCAAAGGCTAACAAATAGCAAGATAGGCAGGCTGCTGGCTCAAGTCTAAAGAACCAGAGGTCAGGTGATGATAGGCCAGACGCAGGTTCCAGATTGAGCAAAAAGCCAGAGAGCTTTGTTAGAAAATCCATATATATTGGAAGCAGGCCATACTTCTGAGGAAATTCTCTTTAAACTGATTGTTCACAGAAGATCTCATCATGGTGACTATTATATCAGATCTCCTCATGAAGAAGTGACTACATATTAACTTCTAAACCACGGAGAATCATAGACCAGCCAAGCTGACACGCAACCTTAACCATCACACTATGGCATTTCAACTTCCCAACCATTCATAGAAGTCAATTTTCTTTTATTCTGGTCTTCTTTTGTTTTACTCTACTCTGAAAAAATATTCTGGGATACAGGTTTTTATATTTGTATTTTCCCATCTACCATTGTCTCTGAACATGTTATGTTCTTAAAAAGAAAAAAAAAAAATGCAATACTTTTCTTTAAAGGTTAAGGCTTCCAAAATATCTAGAAAAACAGAGATGCACCTCAATCTTTCTATTTCTGTTTTATAAAAAACAAACAGAAAACTACAATTTTAGTAGTTCACAAGCTCTGGGTGTGTAATAGTTAAGGCATTTGGCTGCTAACCAAAAGGTCAGTGGTTTGAACCCACTAGCCACTCCATGGAAGAAAGATAGGGTAGCCTACTTCCGTAAAGACTTAAGGCTTGGAAATTCAGTGGGGGTCACTATGAGTTGGAATCAACTCAATGGCGGTGAGTTTGGTTTGGTTTGAAAGTAGTTTTTAAGAAGTTATGTCATATAGAGATTTCTGTTGTTTAGCAAAGTGATTGTCATCTTTGTTACTTTGTTTCTAAATGTATAACAATAGAAACTTATTTTGTTTCTAATGTTATGATAATACCAAAATATATTTTTAAAAGATATTGTAGTTCAGAATACAACAAAACCATACTTAAAATGACAATAATATATGGCAAAATCTTAAAATATAATAACTTTGCAAAGTTTAAATCTTACAGAATAGGGTAGTTTTCTGTTCATGTAGATTACTTCCTGCGTCAAGACCGCATAGTATCCTTACCACTTCAGTTGGAGGTAACTACAAAGTTACTACAAAGTTTAAATGACAGAATACTGTCATAAGCTTCCAGTTTTTGAAAGTTTTGAGGGTATGAGCTGTCAGCCTAATTTCATACATAAGGAATGCTATTAAAGTAAATTTTCATGAAACAAGGTTTATCAAGCATGAATATCATCTCCTATTTCAATGTGCTACTGTTATTCTGAATTCTCACTGAAAATAATTTGTAAATATGAATTTATTTTGGCTATGAAGTAGGAATCAGCCTGCTTCAAACCCACCTCTTCCTATTTAATTTCAGCTCTAGCTATTTATGAAATAATCACCCAAATAACTACCTTTTTTTGCTTAAGACACCCCCTAAAAAAACTCTGCAGTTATTTTTTTTTCATAGCTCCTGTGACTGTTCACTATTTAGAAATTTCTCTAAATGTATCACTGCTTTATCAAATCCACCAAGTCAAAGTCAGTACCTTCTAAGAGTCTATAATGTAAGTAAAAAGATCTCTCTTTTCACCTGCCTGCAATGAACAGACTCTTGTGTTGGCAGCAGGCCCTTTGCCTTGCATTAAACAAGATTTGTTTCTGTTCTGTCAGAATTCTTAGCATCAGGGTCCTTACTTGCTCTCCATCAGAGTTCCTGCTTGTCTCCTTAAGCCTCTGAAATCCCCTGGTCCAGGAAAAAAAAAAAGAGCTGCAGATATTTTTAGCCACAATTCTGACTTTCTGTGAAGTGATGGTTATGTTTGTGGATAAAGCCCCTTGCTTAGGTAATTGGAAAGTTATTGATTATGTGATCCCCTCTGATAGTCTTATAGACGTCATAATAGTTGATGAAATTCAGAGCCTCTTCATGGGCTATGTTAAAGAATAGAATTAATGCTGGCCTTGGAGAGTTGTCCCTTCTGCCTCTGTTTTTACTTATTTGTGTTTAACACAAATAATTGTGGGATGGCCATTTGGTCCAAAGATCACCAGTCAGTATATATGACATAATTTGAGGCTATTGCAGGTGACATTTGAGGAAAGAGTATATATGTCCGGAGACATAGGGGATATTTGATCTCAAAATATAAAAACATATATGTGTTAACAATGATGCTTATCAGTCCTCTGCATCTACCGTGGTCAGAACAATAGGCACCACAGTTCATATTTAGAAATAGGATTTGCATAAATAATTCTCTGACTTCGTAAAGAAAAATGAAATCTGAGAATATTTTACCTATACATGTTACAGAACTCCTTTTCTATAATTAAAAAAAACAAACAAACAAAAAAAAAAAAACATGAGACAGATCACTTCCCAGCAGCTGAAAGTGATTGTCTTTCTTCTGCTAAACTCCCACGGCATATCCTGTATGATGTGTAATGTGCTACATTAGACACTAGCAGCAGACAAAGATGAACAAGACATTGTTATTCTCTAAGATGGTGGAAGACAATGGGTATGTTATTGTTATATTGCTTTTCTAGATATATAAACTCACTGTCATTGACTTGATTCCAACTCATAGTGACCTTTTAAGACACAGTAGAACTGTGTCATAGGGTATCCAAAGCTGTAAATCTTTGTGGAAGCAGACTGCCATCTCATCTTTCTTCCATGTTGTGGCTGCTGGTTTGAACTGCCAATCTTTTGGTTACTAGCTGAATATTTTTATTAATGAGTCACTGAGCTCTGTGTGTGTGTGTGTGTGTGTGTGTAGGGGCTCTGGTGGTGGCGTAGTGCCTAAGGCATTCGACTGCTAACCAGAGGCTGGTGGTTCAAACTTACCAGCCACTCCTTGGGAGGAAGGTTGGGCAATCTACTTCCGTAGTGATACTGCCTCAAAAACCCAAGGAGGGGTCACTATGAGTTGAAATTCACTCAATGGCAGTGAGTTAATGTATATCTATCTATCTATAGAGATAGATAGATAGATGTTGTTGTTGTTATGTGCCGTCAAGTCAGCCCTGACTCATAGTGACCCCTCCTTGGGTTTCCGAGGCAGTATCACTACAGAAGTAGGATTGCCCAACCATCCTTCCAAGGAGTGGCTGGTGGGTTTGAACCGCCAGCCTTCTGGTTAGCAGTCAAGTGCCTTAGTCACTATGCTACCAGAGCTCCCAGATAGATAGATAGATAGTTATAATTTCTATAATACCTTTTTCATTGCATAGAATACTATTTAACATCCAAACCAAAACCACTGCCATTGAGTTGATTCCAACTCTTAGCAATCTCCATAGAGTTTCCAAGGCTGTAAATATTTACCGGAACAGATAGCCTCATCTTCCTCCGACAGAGAAGCTAGTGGGTTTGAATCACAAACCTTCTATTTAGCAGCTACATGCCTTACTCACTGTACCACCAGAGCTCCTTTTGTTTAACACAAAAGAGATAATTTCTTATATGTATTCATTTAATAATCAATTTTTCTTTCAATAATTAATTTTAAATCCCTTCTGTTTGCAGTATCTCATTGAGATGGTGCTGCACACACCAATACAGGGTAATGGACCTAGAGATAGTTTTTTACAGTTTTATAATTCTACTTCCGTAGTGATACCACCTTGGAAACCCTAGGAGGGGTCGCTATGAGTCGGGTCTGACTCTATGGCATATAACAACAACAACAACTTTGATTTTTATTTTAGGAATTTAGAACTAAAAATAGACCTATCAAAATATATCCAAATATGCTCCCAAAGGACTTCCCCTTCGGGAACAATAGAACAGACATACTTTTCCCTATTTCTACCACTCAGTGCAATTAAAACTCTGGACAGCATATATTAACAAACCTATGAAGCCCTGGAAGGTGGAGAGAAGACAACAGACTGGCTAGGGACCCCAGGACCAAGAAATGACACGGTAAGGAGTTCCTGGGTGCTTATTTCTGCCTCATATATATACCTGAGGCTTTGAGTTGAAGAGGCTAGAAATGCAGAAATGCCAACAGGCACTGACAGAAAAAATTAAAAAAAAAAAAAAATGACTGAGCAAAACTTGCTTACCTTACCAAGACCAAAACTTTTGACAAAAATTACTATAATCGAGCTAAATTTCACAGAAAATAAATAAATAAAATGGCCATCCCCACCCAGGCCAACAAAGGCCTAGTAGTGAGCACAGATTTCTCCCTTGACCAGCCTCTGAAAATGTACCTGAAGCCCTAAATAGGGTGATATCAGAGAAGGTCACAAAAGGAGCCAGTACTTTCATCCCTGTCACGCAAGTAGTGAGGCAATCTCCTACCCCCTGTGATGTCATAGAAATGATATAAGGGTGCCTAAATTTCCACTCCAACCCAGCAGCAACAAGTTGCCCTTTTCCCAACCACATCAGATGGTATCAGAGGAGACTTAGGGAAGAGTTAGGACTTTCACTACTACCCAAAAGTTATGAGTCATCCCTCAATTAGCATCAGTGCTGGTCATGAGAGTAACAGTAACAAGTTAACAAGGCACTCCCAATCTGGACTTCACTTCTACATGAGATTAATAAAGCACTGGTACACTTCCTTTGATAACAAAATATCAGAGGAAACCAGCTAAAACTAAAGTTTTAATTAAGATCCAGACTTACATAACACACTATCCAAATGTGCATGTTTCAGTCACAAATTACTCATCAGAACCTAAGCTAGGAAGAATTCTAATAGAATAAGAAAAGACAACTAATAGACAACAAAACCAAAGAAACAGATGTATTAGAATTATTACAAACATTTTAAACTAGCCATCAAAACATAATTCAAGGAGCCGATATAAACATGTTTGTAATAAAAGAAAAAGAGAAAAAAAAAAATGGAAAGAAAAAAGAAAAGAAAAGAATCAAATGGAAAATCTGGAAGTTAAAAAATCCACAATAACCAAAATGAAAAATAACAGATGTGATCAACAGCCAAATTGGCAGAAGGGAGAACAGAAATAATAGTCAGTAAACTTGATGATAGAAAAATAAGAAATTAAGCAGTCTGAATAACAGAAAGAAAATAGATTTTAAAAAATATAGAGCAGAGACTGAGGGACCTTAAAAAAGAGCAGAGACTCAGGAACTTACGGGAGTGTAACAAAAAACCTAAAGTTGTGTCATTGGAGTCCCACAAGCAGAAGCTAATGTGGGGCTGAAAAAATACTTGAAAAAATAATGTATGAAAAGTACCCAAATTTGACTAAGACATATAACTAAAAATTCAAAAACTTAACCACACTTCTACCAAGCTAAACCCAAAGAAATACAGAAGAATGTTTCATAGTCAAACTTCTGCAATCTGAAGATAACCAAAAAAAAAAATCTTGAAAGTAGCAAAAGATAAATGTCCCTTTATCTATAATGAAAAAAAAAAAAAAGTTCAAATGGGAGTTGATTTTCCAATCAGAAACTATAGCTCCCAAAAGGAAATCCAAAACATTTCTGAAGTACTGAAATTAAAGTACTGTCAACACAGAATTCTATGTACAAAGATAAAAATTCAGGAATCAAGGAGAAGTCAATACTTTCTCAGATGAAGGAAAACTGGGGAATTTGTCACCAGCAATACTGCTCTAAAAGAAATAGCAAACATAATGCTCTAAAGATAAATGGAATGATAAACAGATAATCCTGAAATATCAGAACAACAAAAAAGAAAAAGAACATGACAAGCAAAAATGCGGATTTTTTTTTTCCCCTTGAGTTTTGTAAATTATGTTTGAAATTTGAAATAAATTACAAAACACAGTTTCCTGTGGATCTAAATATATATGCAGGCAGTGCCCAGGGTGAAGAACGCTCAACATATGGGCAACTCCTACCTGCTCTTTAAGGCCGGGCTGTGAACCAGTTCTGTCATGGCTAACAAAGTGAAACAGGAGCAGACCAGAATTCTTACAATTTGTGTAATTCTTCATGGTAAGCAGAATAGGAAAAATTACAGGCCAAATCTCTGCAATGGGAGACTCAGAAAAGGTGTAGGGAGCCCTTTCAGGACTCCGGTGCATGAGATTGGTTTATTGCCAGAACTATGCAGATCCTCACACATTCAAAGTGGCAAGATCGGCTGCCATCTTTGAGTGGGACACTCTCATCTTTATGTAGGGAACTATTTTCTTTGAAGCCCTCCTTTAATGTTTTGTAAATCTGCCCTAACTCTTAAACAAATAAACCTATTCCTACTCAACAAATTCTTTGTCACAGGCACCTTCACTTCCTGTACATGCTGCTTCTAAATCATTGAAAAGTCTTCAAGACATTTCTTGAACTAAAGTAAGGCTAAATAAGATACATATGCACTTGTTCTGACTCACTTACAAATTCTTAAATACACAGTTTGGAGTTGACCTTGTTCATAACCTGGGGACTGCCTATAGAGGAAATATTTAAAGCAATTCTACTATGAAAAGAGGAGTGTAAAAGAATGTGAAGATATATGTTTTCTGCATTTTCTCAAACTGTCAACATGACAGCAGTGGACTATAACAAGTTATTTATGTATAATGTAATACCTACAGCAACCACCAAAAGAGCTATAGAAAGAGATGCACTTAAAACCACTACAGACAAATAAATGTAGAATTCTATAAAATTTTCAGGTAAACCACAGGAAGACAGAAAAAAAAAAAAAAGAAGAAATGAAAAACAAATATAACAAACAAACAAATCAAAAGCTTAAACCCTAATATAGCAATAGTTGTATTAAACATAAATTCTATAAATGCACCAATTAAAATACAGAGATGAGCAGAATAGATTAAAAAACACAATACAACCACAGGCTTTTTACAAGAAACTTAACTCAAAGTTAAGCATGTTGAATGTAGAAGGATGGAAAAAGATTTATAATACTAATTTTATTCAAAAAGAAAACAGGGGTTACTATAGTAATATTAGATGAAATATAGTTCAGAGCAAAAAAAAAAAAAATACTAAAACAAGAAAAGACATTATATAATGAAAAAGAGTCAATCTTTTGAGAAAACATAGTACTCCTAAATACATATGTACCAAACTACATACCTACTCACAAAACATGCAAAAACATACAACAACAACAAAAACAAACCTCATTCTCATTGAGTCAACTCCAACTAATATCAACCCTATAGGACAGAAAAGAACTGTTTCATAGGATTAACCAGGATGTAAATCTTTTCAGAAGCAAAGGACGACATCGCTCTCCTGGAGATCAGGTGTTGAGGTTGAAACACTACCCTTTTGGTTAATAGCGGAGCACTTAACTACAGTGTCAGTGGAACTACTAGCAAAATATTTATGTATGTATAAATGAGTGAATGAATAAGTAAAACCTGATAGAACTGAAAGGAGTAGTAGACAAATCAACAATTATTTTTCCAGACTTAAGCACCCGTTTCTGAATAATTGATAGAACAACTAGGCAGAAAATCCGAAAAGCTATAAACCTAATTCAGTAACATCATCAACCACCAGAATCTCATATACATGTATACAACACTCCACCCAATAAGAGAATACATTCTTTTTAAATGTTCACAGAAGACATATAGGACAGAACATATCCTGAACAACAATAGACTTCAGCAAATTAAAAATAAATAAATAAATAAATAACATAGATTGTATTCTCTAATCAGAACAGAATAAAAACTGAAATCAATTACAGAAAAAATAATAGGGCATTCTGCAAACAGGCAACACACCACTCAATGTATCTCAATTTCAGTAATGCGGAACCCTATTTCAAATTTCTTCTAAACTCTAATGTCAAACTCTCCCCTTTTGTTGCACTTCCATCCAGGCATATTACTTCTGTGAGACCTCAGTGTCCCTTTTTGTCTATTCAATTGCCCAATATCTACCTAAAAACTCTGGAGAATAAATTCTGCTTAAATAACTCCTGCGGTTTTGAAAAAGTTAGCTAGTTCCAACAGTTAAAGATTAACAAAGTGCAAGAGGTTAGAAAGTCCAAGAAAACTATGTGCACTGCAAAATAATGAACATTGTAAATACTAGAAAGCTAAGAAAAACAATCAGGGTCCCTTCTCCCCCACCACCCTAATAAAAAGTCCAGGGAGAAATATGGTTGCCAAGGAGAGAAGGTCTCATTTGTTCACAAGGATGAGACAAACACATAAAATGCTCCTAAAACTGACTCCCTCTGCCTCTGTTTCCCAGTTCTGTTTCAATTCCAGCCTATGCGATCTACCTAAATGATCCCCTTTTCACTTGGATCATTTGAATGAGATTTCCTTCCCTCTGAAAGAAAGAGCCTACCTAAAACAGTAACACCCCTCTGTGTAAATATAAGGTAGCACAGTGCCTAAAGCATCTGACTGCTGACCAGAAGGTTGGTTGATAGATAGAAGGTGGTAACGATCGGACTAAGACTGAAGGCAGTGGAAGGGTACAATCCCATCTGCTTCAAAAAGAAGAGCTTCAGGTCTGTTTCTGACTTTGCTGTTTCATGTCTTTTTGAGTAGCTGGTACTTACCAGTGTCTCCTCATCTTTAGAAAACACTTTATACTGCAAAACACCTCTAAATATATATTCTGATATGACCCTCAAAGGGAGCTCTGGTAGCGTAGTGCCTAAGGTACTTGATCGCTAACCAGAAGATTGGCATTTCAAACCCACCAGCCACTCCTCGGAAGGAAGATGAGGCAATCTACTTCCGTAGTGAAACTGCCTTGGAAACCCAAGGAGGGGTCGCTATGAGTCGGGTCTGACTGGATGGCATATAGCAACAACAACAACATAACCCTCAAAACAAACTGGTTTCCCTCAAGACAGATAATAAATCATTGATTTAGCAGAATCTACACAATATGATGGAGTTGATTTAAAAAAAAAAAAAAAAGTAGTTGTCTTCTGGGGATCTCTTAAGCTATCAATGCAGGACAGACAGATGTTGTACATGCAGACTAGAGAAAGTGAAATATTAAAGGAAAATGCATGAATGATTTCTCTTACCATGGTTCTCACTTTACATATAGCATTTCTGCTGTTAGATGACATCAACTTGATTCTAACTCAGAACAACTCTATGTATAACAGAACAAAACACTTCTCAGTCCCACGCCATCCTCACAACTATCCTTATGTTTGAGACCATTCTTGCAACCGCTGTGCCAACGTATCTCCTTGAGGACCTTCTTTTCTTATCTACCCTCTCCCAAGCACGATGTCTTTTCTGATAATATGTCCAAAGTAAATGAGACAGAAGACAAAGTCATACCATCCTTGCTTCCGAGAAGCATTCTTGCTGTCCTTATTCTAAGACAGATTGCCTCTTTCCCTGGAATTCCCTGGTATATTCAATATTCTTGGCCAACAACATAATTCAAATGCAGTAATTTTATTTCATCATCTGTATTCAGTGTCCACTTTCACATGCATATAATGCCACACTCATGCAACGTACTGACATCAAGTCAGATCTGACTCATACTGACCACTCCTGGGGTTTCTGAGGCAATATCGCTATGGAGGTAGATTGCCCAATCTTCCTTCAGAAGAGTAGCTGTTGGGTTTGAACCGCCAGCCTTCTGGTTAGCAGTCAAATGCCTTAGGCACTATACCACAAGAGCTCCCCAACTGAAAATACCAAGGCTTGGGTCAGATGCTCCTCAAAGTGACACTTTTGCTTTTTAATACTTTAAAGATATCTTTTGCAGTAGATATCTCTAACAAAATATGTCATTTGATTTCTTGACCATTGTTTCTATGGGCATTGCTTGTGGACCCAAGTAAAATGAAATCCTTGATAACTTCAATTTTCTCTATTTATCATGACACAGCATTTCTATTAAGCCCTTAAAATAGCATGAATGAATCAGGTAAGGATTATCAACCAACATGGTAAGGATAAGTGTCTCCCTTGCCATGGATGGTGTTTGATGCCACTATAACTTGAACTTTACATTAAAAAAAAAAAAAAAAAATTCTCAACACAGGAAAACCCTACAGATGAATTAACAGCTTATTTCCTTTTGACAAAGCCAGCTGGCCCCAAGGAAAGCTTTGAGTGACCTTGACTCTGACAGTACATCAGTTAGCTACAGAGGATGCCACAACCCATGCTCCCCAGCTCACAAACTGCCACTTGTTTTGAGTCCCTGGGCCTTTCATTCTTCCCCATCACTTCATTCAGATGAGCACAGTTTCCCTAATAGAGCAAGAGAAAATATTTTCATGCTGTCATCACTTCAAGCTTTCCATTCTCACCAGGTTTTCAAAGGAAGGATAAAAAGCAGCTACCTTTCCCAAACACTTTGCTCCATGTTAATAACCTAACTGCTTCCTCAATTTCAAAAGAGGAGGGGAGCATCAACATCTGCCTCTTTGTTTCATTTTGAATCCTGGGCAGCCCAATCTGCCACTGTTTCAACTCCTCAAACCAAAACATCTGTTTGAGGAACAGTTTGACTCCCACCCCACTGCATAAATCATCCCTAGTAAAGGTTTTATGAGGTGGGTATCTTTTCTCCCTGCTTCCTCCTTTTGCAACTGACTGAAGCCCAAATGAACAAGATGAAATGGCCAGGCGTTGAGCCATATGTTGATGTCCACATGTGTATGTGTGGGAGGGAAGAGAAGCTGTCAGCTGTACCAAAGGCATATTATCATTATAAGAAATGTAATTAACAACCCTGCAGTCAATGAATTTTTGAAGGATTCTAATGGAGTAAATTGTACTTCTCACTTACCTGTAACAACTTGTCTACCAATCGATTTTCCTGTCTGAAACTTGAATCTAGTTAATTTACTGAGACTCCAAAGTAGCTTCAGGATGTTTCCATATTGTTACTAGGCCTCAGATACTCCAGCTCTTCCTGCAACTCCTGTATAAAACAGAATAAATGGATATATTTAGGATTACATAATACTCAATAAATTCATTGATTATATTGTGGCATCTATAACTCACAATAGAAAATATTTGACCATTCTTATTATCTATATGGAATCCTTGGGTGGTAAAAATGGTTAATGAACTGAGTTGCTAACTGAAAGGTTGTTAGTTTGAGTGCCTCCAAGGGTACCTCAGAATAAAACCAAAAAAAAATCCCAAAAAAAACTCAGTTCCATCAAGTCGAGTCAACTCACAGAGACCACTCCTTGCGCTTCCGAGGCGATATCTCTACGGAAGTAGATTGCCTAATCTTCCTTCCAAGGAGTAGTTGGTGGCTTCGAACCACCAGCCTTCTGGTTAGCAGTCACATGCCTTAGGCACTACACCACCAGAGCTCCAAAGGCTTGGTGATATATTTCAGATAAAATAACCATTGAAAATGCTGTGGAGTACAGTCCTAATCTGACGCTCACAGAGTTGCAATGAACTGGAGTAAACTCAGAAGCAACTGGTTTTGGTTTTGGTATCATTTCTGTAAATGGATAGTGATGAGAAAAAATACTTTCTCTTTTAAAAACTATATAGCATCTTATAGTGGTTTTGTATGTACAAATACACCTAGTAGAAGTCAAGGTGAATGGTAAAGGCTCAATAAAATTGTATCAAATAGAGTCTCAATAAAATAGATTTGACTAAATTTGCTTGCAATTGCATACATTTCCTAGAAGGTGGAAAGGAACTTAACACGTGAGAAGGTACCAAGCACCCAGGGTTACTTGCTGTTACATGTGTTACAGTATTTAGTCAGTACAACCACCTTTCTAAGCAGTCACTATCCACAGCTCTCTCCCTAGCAGATGTTTTCATTAATGTCAGATGTCGTGAGAGGAAAGACAAGACCTTGTGCTTCATAAGTAGGGGAGGTCAGATTTAAAAACTTGCTAAGCATGACTCTAAAAGGCCCTGGTGGCTCAATGGTTAAGTGCTAGACTGTTAACCAGAAGGTTGGCAGTTCAAACAGATACAACCAGTCAGTGAAAGGAAGACCTGCAGTTTTGCTTCTGTTCAAATTACAGCCAAGGAAACCCAGTTAGGCAGTTCTACTCTGCCGAAGGGGTCACTGTGGATCAGAATCAACTACAAGGCACCAAGCAACAACAAAGCAGAATCTACGGCTCTTATTCTTTCCATATTTGGTTCCTAGAGAGAATAGATCATTGTTTTATACTATTTATATAATTAATATAAAACCATATTGTACATGGAATTTGGTTTAAGGCAAGAGTGAATTCCAAGGAAAAAATGTTAATAAATGTCATGTCATAATAGATCATGTTTTAATCATAATCATAATCAAATTCCTGAACAAAATATTTTCTCCCTATTACATTAATTTTGGCCTGAAATTCCACATGCTTATTTTAAAGTCACAGGACTCTTAAATAATTCAACAAATCATTTCATGTGTACCTGTTTTAGTTATCCAGTGCTGCTATACCAGAAATACTCAACTCACAGTGACCCCTCCTTGGGTTACCAAGGTGGTATCTCTACAGAAGTAGATTGCCCAATCTTTCTTCTGAGGAGTGGCTGGTAGATTTGAACCTCCAACCTTCTAGTTAGCGGTCAAATGCCTTAGGCACTACTGTAGACATTCAAAATTTCTCCTGTCCAGTAGTTCAACTGACTTCCCTCCCCACTGTGAACGAAGCTACTTTGCCACCATTTTCACATTCATTTCAATATTCCTGATCTATAAATGTGTTTTTATTTTGGATTTTCCTTTGAATTAGTTATAACTCTCCTACTTCTCTCACTGATTGATGAATTATATAAAATCTTTAACACCAATTCATTTCATATTCGTATAAGAGTCATGATTTTACTATTTGAAAATATTTTATCATTCTCTGCAACATATCTATGAGGATAGATATTGTCGAATGCATTTTATAGATAATGACCCTGAGGCTTAACAGCATTCTACAGCATGTCTGAGAGCCGTGAACAGCCACCGGGCCTTCTCACTGTGAGGTATTGTAGCAGGTCCTGGTGCTGCAAAGCTGAACACAGCAATCTCTGTCCTCAGGGTCAAGGACACCAGGGTAAATGTCTATGGAGAATTACCTCTATGTGAGGTGCTTCCATAGACATGTAGGACTTAAAAAGATTTTATAAATCCTGATATCCAAAACTCACCCCTTGCTGTATGAAATACAGAGTTCAAATAGATTCAAACAGTGTGATATCCCTCGCTATCTGAACTCACTCTGAATTCAGGTTAATTAAATTCAGGACCCAAATAGATTTGGATAGGGAGAGATACTCAATGGCTATCTTTTAATCCTCAAAATCACCTCGTAAGTTAGGCACCCTTCCTATTTTTACAAATGAAAAAATGAGGCTGAGAGAAACTGATATTAAAAAAATAAATCACAACACTCCAGAATAGGAAGAGATAGCAGATTCACAGTCCATTGCCCTCATTTTCTAGATGGAAAAACAGAGCTCAGAGAGATAGAGGGACTCTTGCATCTTACATGAACTATGAGCAGGCCTTGATTCATCATCCATCGTTTCTACCATATACTGCATCTTTCCACTTATCTGGAACCAGGAAAGAATGCAATGGACTGCTGTGTGATGAGAATCAGTGAGAAGGGAGAGGGCCAAATTTGTAAAACATGCTAGAGTCTATCAAAAGCATCTGAGAGTCCTTTTCCAACCTCATGAATGTTATTAATCATCCAGTTAATCTAAGTTTTCTGTCTGAATTCATTTTTTTTACTACTCTAACTTTATATTTTTAAATGCTGATTGATCTCATACTTAAGTAATACTATACACTAATTTCAATACTTCAAAAAGCAACTCACAGCAACCCTTCCTTGGGTTTCTGAGGTTGTATCACTACAGAAGTAGATGAACCAATCTTCCTTCTGAGGAGTGGCTGGGGGGTTTGAACCTCCAGCCTTCTGGTTAGCAGTCAAGTGCCTTAGGCACTACTCTAGCACCACCACCACCCACTGCCATCGAGGTGATTCCAACTCATAATGACCCACATGGTTTCCAAGGCAACACAGGAATTTCCATCAGGAAAAATAATGATTATAAGTATCCACAATATAGTCTTTCTAATAGGTCAAGTGTCTTTGCTTTTGTCTGGAATTACATCAACTCAGGGAGAGATCTATGTTCTGGAATGTTGATCTGGAATGTCTGATTAACAAAAATATTAGAGAAAAAATAACTATTATTAAATCCACAGAGTCTGCTTTGTAGGAGGACAGGTTTCACATCACATTCATATGATAAAGAGAAACCACTAAAGCAATCTTGCATGGTGGAAAGTTTTGGAAGCACGTTCCAATGTTCTACACTCTCCATGGAGTTGGAAGGGCACTACAGAAATTTGCTGTCCTGGACAGCTTTGTACTTAATCATTTTTGCTCTTCCCATAGTCATCACTGAAAGAACTGGTTTCCTATTATCTCCATTTGTACAGTAAGGCTGAAGATTTGGGCAGGTCTCGGGACCTCTGGCAAAGTAAATAATCTTTTAGCTTCTCACTTCTCTTGGTCTAAGGAGTTCTGGTGATGCAGTGGTTAATGCATTTGGCTGCTAACCAGAAAGTCAGTGAATCAAACCCGCAAGCTGCTCTGTGGGAAGAAGATGAGGCACTCTGCTTCCATAAAGATTTACTGCCTTGGAAACCCTGTGGGTCATTATGAGTTGGAATCACCTCGATGGCTGTGGGTGGGGTGGTGGTGGTGGTGTTGGTAGAGTAGTGCCTAAGGCACTTGACTGCTAACCAGAAGGCTGGTGGTTCAAACCCACTGGCCACTCCATGGAAGGAAGATTGGGCCATCTACTTCTGTAGTGATACCACCTCAGAAACCCAAGGAGGGGTCACTGTGAGTCAGATTCGACTCCATGGCAGTGAGTTTTTTTGTGAGGAAATCTTTTGAGCCACATCCTCATGACGGTTACATCATGTTTTTGTCTTCTCTCCCTTCCTCTACTCTCTTTCCTCTTTGCATTTTGTCTTTCGTTTACCTCACGTTTCTCTTCTCCCTTTGTACAACTGTTTCAGTGAAGGAACGATG
>NW_006921838.1:2720093-2720719 GCF_000298275.1 Orycteropus afer afer
TTTTTTTTTTTTTTTAATGTTGAGTTTAATAATTACTCAACACTGAAGTTTCTTGTATAAATATGTATGGTGTGTTATGTATCACATAGAGGAAGATGCTTTGAAAAGAGTGATGTTCTATCTAAAGAAAAGAAGAAACTCCCATGTATTTTTGCAACTAATTGTATGTATGGTATTAACACAACTGGACCAAGGGAAAAAAGCAAGGACAAGAGATTGTTATTGTTTGTTGTTAGGTGCCGTGGAGTCGTCTCTGACTCATAGTGACCTTATGCACAGCAGAACAAAACACCACTCCATCCTGCTCCAGCTCCACAACCCCTGCAATACTAGAGCCCATCGTCACAGCCACCTTGTCAATCCAACTTGTTGAGGGGATTCCCCTCCTTTGTCAACTCTCCACCTTAGCAATCATGACATCCTTCTCCAGGGAATGGTCCCTTCTGACAACATGATGAAAGTAGGTGAGAGGAAGTCTGGCCGTTCCCGCTTCCAAGGAGCATTCAGGCTGCACTTCCTCCAGGACAGATTTGTCGGTACTTTCAGCAGTCCATGGTACTTTCAGCATTCTTCGCCAGCACCACATCTCAAAAGCATCAATTCTTCTTCTGTCTTCTTTATTCATT